>NW_024885532.1:34181984-34208249 GCF_019232065.1 Centrocercus urophasianus | reverse complement strand
AAAAGAAAAGAAAAGAAAAGAAAAGAAAAGAAAAGAAAAGAAAAGAAAAGAAAAGAAAAGAAAAGAAAAGAAAAGAAAAGAAAAGAAAAGAAAAGAAAAGAAAAGAAAAGAAAAGAAAAGAAGACACTGCTGAGGGCTGCTCAGCCCCAATACCGCCAGAGCCCACGAGACGGAGCCGTCCTACAAGCTGAGAAACCTCGCTGCTCTTCCTGCCCGAGGCTGCTGTGCCTCAGCAACGCGCTGAATTCCCAAGGCAATGCCGGTGTCTCTCAGTGCCCGGCTGTGCCAAGACCGGCAGCACCCGGCACTTACCCAGTGCCAGGGCAGGAGGAGGTGGGCACAAACTGGCACACAGGTGGTTCTCTCTGAACAGCAGGAGCACTGCTGTGCTGTGCAGTTGATGGTAAAGGCTGCCCAAAGACTGTGAGGTCTCTTCCTCGGGGATGTTCCGAAACAGTGGGAAGCCCATGGTATGTGTCGTCCTGCAGAAGGCATCACCTGGCCAGACAGCACAGTCTGACACAGCAAATGGAAGGACTAGACACAGACATGCTGCTCCTGTGAGTGCAACATCTTGGGCCCAAATTTGGGAACAGAAGGGGCAGTTAAGAGAAAGCCTCCTTCTATGGCCTTTTTGTTCATATTACTACATCATCCTATTTTCTAAGGAGAAGCTGTCATGGCCATAGCTTTTGCTCACACAAGGCATGGCCACGTAGCTAGCACAGCCTCCAAAATGAGCACTGACTGCGCTGTGCCTCCTGATTTCAGCAGCGTGTTTCCTTGGATTTTCTACTCTCTCCCACTCAGGGGAAGAACATTTTTCTGCTCAGCCAAGGAGGTACCTGACCACATCCCCTTAGACAAGATTTAACATGAACTTGGGTCTTACACACCACCATGGTGCAGTAGCACCCCCAATGTGGGGGTGAGCATTTCCACCCCCTGAAAGTGTGTTTTGGGGAATCCAATTTGGCAGATAGGGCCTTATTTACATACGGCCTGGTGGTGACCTGTGTTGTGCTGCTGCAAATTAAGTATTCACCCAAAGCTATTAACTCAGTGCTACAGAAAGGCCTGAGCAGAAGAGCAGGCTCAAGACTTTGTTTAAAATCAGTTTTCTGTAATTTAATGAAATTCATTTAACAAACCAAATTAATTAAACTACAGCAAATCCCCAAGCAGGCCATCTTAATCTGCTGAGCCACAGATCTTGTTGGCAGACAGTTTTATACTGCTTTGACCATTTCCGTATAGCTTCTTTGTATCAGCGTTACTCATCTGGGGAGAAACCTCATTATAGCACACCAGGGGTTGCACTGCTTCAGCTGGAGTGATTTCTAAGCAGAGCAAATGAGAACTACACAGGCACTGTACATGTGTATTTAAACATCTACCCACTCGATTTCAGCTAGACTCAGTTTAGATAAAGTTAAGCTGCCCTCAAAATATTGTGTTAATCTTAAATCACTACATATTCTTCAACCTTCTCCAATGTGTCTGGAACAAGGGTGATTCTGCACAGTTCTTCATGGTAAATCCTCTCCATCCTCACCTCAGTCAACTTGCAGCTCATGAAGGTTGGTCTAGCTGATCTTAATGCTCTCTTGCTTGAGAAGTTCTTTACTATGAGAGTGGTGAGGTGCTGGAACATGCTGTGGATGCCCCGTCCCTGGAGGTGTTCAAGGCCAGGTTGGATGGGGCCCTAGGCAGCCTGGTCTAGTACTAAATGTGGAGTTTGGTGGCCCTGTCTGTGGCGAGGGGTTTGGAGCTTCATGATCCTTGAGGTCCCTTCCAACCTGGGCCATTCTGTGATTCTGTGATTCTTTCAACCTGAATGATTGTATGACTGGCGAAAGGCCTGGCAGCACAGGCCTCACAGGCACCTGGCCCAGCCTTAGCCCCCGTGCTTCAAACAGCTCAGCCAAAGTGATGTTTGGGGACCTGAAGTGCGTCAGTTACATTAAGGGGCCAGCAACGATGGAAACAGACCCAGATCTCAATGCTGCACCTCCCTTTCTTACCCTGGGCATTGCTCTAACAACACACACAGACACCCCAAAAAGAGGCCTGCCCACAGTGAAGGGCTGTATGGCTGTGTTTCTCCTGGAGAAACTGGAAACCACATAGTCAGTGCCTGTAGAGCAGCAGCTTGTTGAATTCCACTGATGTGGTTTGAGTACCAGAGACAGGTGCTTGCTGCTGGCTCTGCCACCAGCTCTCTACACGTCCCCACCTTCCATTCAGACTTCCGAGACTTGATTTCATCTGCTTTTAGTCTCTCTCCTGCATGAAAGTCACAAACAGGGAACAACACTGTATCACTGGAAGTTTTGGAGCCCTGAGGGGATGATGCTCTAAGCAGCCAGGTCTGGCCTCAGAGTTGCCCTGCTGTGAGCAGGAGGCTGGGCCAGAGACTTCTGTGCTCCCTCCCAGCATGAGCTTTCCCTTGATCCTGTCATTCACAGCATGGAGTAAAGGGAGTCAGTGTGGGTTGTGGAGTAAGAGGGTACAGAAAGGCTTCAAAGAAATATTTTTGGTTATAAGATCATCCTTGCTGAATGCACATACACACACACACAAACAAACAAACAAACAAACAAACAAAAAATCCTGCATTCTGAAATGTATGGATCTCACTGAACAATGGGAAAGCCAATCAGGACATTTATCATGCATTTATTTTAAAAAGTGCTTTGGGTATCAATGGTAAATCATAGAATCATACAATCACAGAGTTATAGAATCATTAAGGATGGGAAAAACAACTAAGATCATTTGTCCAGCCATCAGCCCATTCTCACCATGCCCACTGACCATGTTCCTCAGTGCCACATCTTGTATCTTTAACACCGCCAGGGATGGTGACTCTACTACCAATGCCTCACCACTCATTCTTAGAAGAAATTTTTTCCTGATATCCAACCCAAACCACCCCTGGTGCTACTTAATTACTTCTCATTCTATCATTTTTACCTGGGAAAGAGGCTGTCCCCCACCTCACCACAGCCTCCTTTCAGGCAGTTGTAAAGAGCAATGAGGTCTGCCCTGAGCCTCCTCTTCTCCAGACTGAACAATCCCAGTTCTCTCAGCCACTCCTCACAAGACTTGTGCTCCAGACCCCTCACGGTTTCACTGCCCTTCTCTGGACACTCTGCAGCACCTTGATGTCTTTCTTGAAGTGAGAGGCCCAAAACTGAACACAGTACTCGAGGTGCAGCCTCACCAGTACTGAGTATGGAGGGGCGACCTTCTTCCTGCTCCTGCTGGCTGCACTATTGCTGATACAAGCCAGGATGCCATTAACCTCCTTTGTCATCGGGGCACACTGCTGGCTCACATTCAACATCCTCAGATCCTTTTCCTCTGGGCAACTTTCCAGTTACTCTGTCCCAAGCCCTAGGGCGTTGCCTGTGGTTGTTGCGCCCAAAGTGCAGGACCCAGCTCTTGGTCAAGTTGAACTCCATCCCACTGGCCTCAGCCCAGTGATCTAGCCTGTCCAGGCCCTTCTGTAGGTAGCCTTCCAACCTCTGGGCAGATCGACATATCCTCCCAGCTTGATGTCATCTGCAAACTTACTGAGGGCGAACAAATAACATGTTCTGTCTTCTGGGAGTTCAGGCCAAAGCTGTCAACATTCTCTGTACAAAGTTTAAACTTCTCTGTGCAATGACAAAAACTAAAACAAAACTACAGCTCCTTTAGTTAAGAGCAGTTCAGGCCATGCAAGCTGATGTTAGGCCAATACAAACAGGGCCATCACAAAGGTCAGACGTTATCTCCTGCACACAGCTGCTCCATTACACAGCCATCCCTTTTCTCCAAAGACTCAGGATAGTATCAGTAACCATGGCAACACTGAAATTTGAGTATCATTTTTAGCTTCATTATGTAGGCTGCACATCACAAAATAAGAGAATAAATGTTGCAAGTTTCCTTCACATTCTAATTTAAATTTTCATGGGTTTATTTTAGCAACAAAATGTACCTTTTTTTTTCTTTTAATTGTTCTTAAAATTTTCATTGAGTGATCATTGGTTTACGCTCACTATAGCTCACAGTGAGGCAGACAGTGGAGCCTGATCATCTTCTGCCTCCCACTGCACCCTCCCAACACCAAGGAGATCACTTTTTATCACATCTGCCTTCAGGAGCCTAATAGAGGAAAACAGTTCTTTTTTTTTTTTGAAACAAAAGTCTCTTTAATCAGTTAGCTAGACAAGAACACTCAAAAAGTAATAATAATAATAGTAATAATAATTAAACCAGCGTGGTTTTTAGATGTCAGAAAAGAAGTCCCAACATTCACAGTGCAGAATCAGTTTCACCCAAAGGACAACTGACTGAACCAAAACTGAAGAAAAGGAAACTGTGGAGAGGTTCTGCTTATGCTGCTCTTTTTCTTCTAAGAAACTAGGAGACATTAGCTTCATTTGTCACATGTCACTCACAAAGGAAATGCTATTAAATGAAAGTACAGTTTTGATCTTCTCCAAAGTACATCCCCACCTCCAGAAAGAGATTTAGCAAATCCCACAGGGATTTAGAAGTCTTTGTAATACCTTTAAATCTATGCCTTCATTTTTCTGACAGATTTGCCCCCCATCTTTCAATGAGCTATTAATCTATGAGATAATCATTATCTTTGAGAGAGTTTGGTGATGGATCTTCCAGAAAGTCTTCTGGAAACCAAAGTACAGGAACCATACTGCCTTCACTCCCATGCTCACTGGCTCTTAGTTATTAACTGCACAGAAGATTATGGAATCATTTCAGCTAGAAAGTCCAGCTCTCCTGCAGTGAAGAGGGACACCTACAGCTCCATCAGGTTGCACAAAGCCCTGTCCAGCCTGACCCCCAGGGACTGGACATCCACCTCCTCTGGGCAACTTGTTCCAGTGCCTCGCAGCCCTTATTGTAAAAAAAGCTCTTCCTTACATCTCATCTAAATCTCCCCTCTTTCCATTTGAAACCATTTTCCCTTGTCCTATCACAACAGACCCTGATAAAGAGTCTCTCCTGAAGACGCATTGCTCTTCACTGTTCATCCATCTATCTACTTACTCTATTCCTAATTGTAGGTCCCTCCGGTTGTCTGAGAGTGGCCCACAGAATTCTGACTCCACCTGGAAAAAGTTAGAGCCACATTTGTCACTTTCTGTTCCTCTGTTATCAAGGCAGCTTTATTCAGCAGGACATTCCCAGCAATGTATATTTAACAGCTCCAAATGCTGTTTAAATTCATTCACTAGAGCTAAACTGATTTCACTGATTGAAGCAACATGTTGCAAAACTTTTGTACTAAATGTAGGGTGGATGAAGCCCTGAACAGCCTGGGCTGCCTGCAGGGAGCAGGAGCTGGTTCAGAGAGCTGCATAACTCCCTCCCAATACAAGCTCTCCTGTGATCCTGTGGTGCTCTGACTTCAGAGCAGTTCAACATTTGTATCCTTAAAGAAACACCATGGTGTGAGAACCTCGCCAGCCTCCTCCACTAAAACAGTGCAATAATTTGTGATCTTCTGTTATTTGCTACTTACGTCTGCAGTCACCGGCACGGTGGGACTAGATGATCTTAGTGGTTTTTCCAACCTTAATGGTTCAGTGATTCCATACTCTTTCAGAGCTTCTTTACCAGACTGATTATTTATGGACTCTTTGGTGTCTTGCTTCCCATATGCTTAAGAAGTAACATTGTCATTTTTGTGCCTTAAAGTCTGTGGGTTTTTTGGCCTGCCTTACCACTAGTTTATATTTTGCTTCCCAGTGTTAACCTCAGTTTCCACTTTTCTAACTAAGTTCATTTTTTAAGGATACTTGTGTTTATCCTGCTCTTTTTCATGACAGTTTGATGATGGCTTTTTGGCTTTTCTACAAAATGCTATTGAGAGAAACGATGCATCTGCTCACATCACTGATACCTTCAAAGAAATCATACTGAACACTCCACACTTTTATCCTGTTTCTTTAAAATATCATATTTACATTGCTGATTTGGGTTTTGTTTGTTGTTGCTTACTTCGTGGGTTTTGTTTGGTTGGTTTTTAAACTGAATACTACCACAGTAGCCATACAGTCATATTTTAAAAACAGACATGTATGCAGCTCTGGATGCAGAGGAGAGCTGCTGCTCCACCTGTCATTTCCCTGAGGTGCTGCTCTTATTCTGTGATACAGTCTAGAAATCTATTCTCAGCACTGTGTTGCAGTCACACTGCATGCATTTCATTTATATAAAGCAACACATGTATCTCATTCTTACTGTGTTTTCTGTCTTTGCCATCTCCTTAAAATCTATTAGCTTGGTAAGGCCATTTTCTCCACTCTTCCTCAAGTACAGTCTTAATACCACATTTTTCTATCCATGCCTGGAGTTTTAATCCACATTGACTTTGTGTTTTGAGTCACACACACAATTTATACATCTAATTTGACTTCACAACTTCTTTAACACATTGCACCACTGTTAGAGCCGGGCAACCCACCCTTTTTTCTGTGATTTTTTCCTTGGTGTTACAGAAAGACAATCTCAATTATGATCTTTTCCATTTCTGACATGACTACTAGTCAACTTCTAAATTTAAAAGCAAACATACCTGTTCCCTGATCCCAGTTTTTAGGCTTCTAGCTTTTGAGTAGAAGCACATACCCTCTGATACTTTCACTTTTTGTCTATCTACATGAACATACTTTGTTTAAATAGGGATTTTTTCTTCAGACAAATCCTCCCTGTTTCTCTCCTCAGTTCTCACTATAACATCAGTCATCTGAAGTTTTTCATGCCTTTCCAGACACTCCACCTTTCTGATGTCTCATAGTTAATCTCCCATCCAAACTTTTCAGTTTTAAATGCCATCTTCTATTTCTAAATGTAGAACCCACACTGTCTCTTCAGGAAGTTTCCTGGCATACCAACAAGTGCAAACTCTGCACCACTTCTTCTCCACTTTTTCCAACTCACAACTCGAGACTCATTTTCAGTCTTTCTGTTCCACCAAATGTTGCCAGCAGCACTTCAGCAAAGATGGACATGGGGTTACGATGTTTGCCCTACCACTTCCATCTCACCTCCAGCACTTCTACTCCTCCCTCATACCTGGCTTTGTGTTGCTTGGGGGTGCAGCAGTGGCAGATCCCATGGACCTCCTGGGAGGCTCTCAGGGCATTTTGGGACAAAGCAGACCCTCCTGCCAGGAGCTCCCCAGAGTCCCATGAGATCTTCCTCTGCTGCACTCTCAAGCATCACAAACCCAGATACTCATATGCTTGAAAACCAAAGCCTCTTCTAATCAATGGGGAGAAATACTCCTAAAGGGAGTTTCTTCAAGGCAAATGGGTACAGGGTCCTCATGGAGTGGGAGGGGTCCAGATAAAGAACAATTTCCCCATCTGACAGCTGCTGCCTGTCTGTAATTTAACTGGCTTCTGCTTGAGTAGTCTGTGCCTACTGGTCTAGAATTGAGATTTTCCTATTATTTACCTCAGAGTCTTGACGATGGACATATTTCTTTATTCCTAGTCCTCCACTAAAATAGTTTTCTTTTTCTTCCCTTGATCTCACTAGAGAGAGCAGTTTTTACTGAATTGTGTCTCTTTTTCCCCAAATGGAAGTCTGCTTGCCTCTGATAAGCCAAGAACCTCCACAGGGATTTAAATTGCAGTACAATGAAAGTCAGACTGCATCACTTACGTGTTATCCTACAGAAGACTGCTCACGTCCTGTAACAAAGAGGAGATGACGAAGTATTTATCAGATTTGAGAGATTGTATAGCAGTGCGTGGTGATGAGAAATGGGCAGCATTTTTCTATGCCCTGTGAATCAGCAGCTTCTTCAGACTGGGGTTTAACAATGGTAGGTTATCCTAAACGCACTTCTCTTTGGAAGGGAAGGGTTTTCTTCAAACTACAAGCCCTGTGGAAGAAATGACAGAGAGAGAAGAGGAGGGGCACATTTTTTGTCAGGCAGTGTGTAAATGAGAAGGAAAAGAAGTTATCATGGACCCAGTGTGCACACAGATCCATTGCCGTGCCAGGAGAATGCTTTTAGTTGGGGAAGTTCTTCTTCACGCTTGAAGCCTTCAATAGCGCAAAGCTGCAGCAGTGTCTCGGGTGGGCACTGGGTTCAATGGAGGCTGCTGGCTGCCTTCAGAACCTCAGGCCAGAGCAGACAGTGTGCCTAAAGACAGCTAGGTCAAAATCATTTCTATGCTGTCCAATTTGCTAAAAATTCATTAAACTTACAGGATGAGACATATCTCAAAGCATACTGTAATGGTACATTTTTTTAAGATATTGCCTGTATTTTTTCCATGAGCACTGAGAATAGGCATCTCTCTTAATTGTGTCAGCTGTCAGTTTAATGCTTAGAACGCCATTTAATTCAGTGAATCAATGCATCGATTTCTGCTCATTCTTCTAAAGGATCAACTCATTGTATTGTCTAGCAAACTATTTCCACGATCTCTTCCTTCACACTATGATGCAAATCTTACAACTAACTTGAAACTTTGGGTCCATTTAAATGACGCACTCTGAATAACACAGACAAAATCATCACTTAATCTCTTAATTTTCAAATGTTTTTGATTGAATCTCACTCATGCATTGTTGGGTCTGAATGTGAAGAACTTACGATAGATGTTCATATTTTAGAAAACAGTTACTGATTCTACTGATCTCAGAATCCAACAGCCAACTTGAGAAACTGAATCTGAAAGTGGGTGCAGAACCTGATTTGCAGACTGCTACTTTAAATACCAAACAAATTATTCTTCATTTTCTTGATGGGAGACTAATCCAATAGCTGCTTTTTCTGGCCAGCTGTTTCTGCATTGTCATTTTTGTTCTTTGACAGGCTGCAGGGAGAGGACATTGGGAAAGATCTTCAAAAGCTGCCTGGACATGCCTGTTATATTCCTACTTGAGCAGGAGTTGTACCAGATGGCCTCCAGCCTCAGACATTCATTAATGCCGTGATTAAAGAGGAGAGCAACCTGCTTTTACCTACCAGCACATTAAGTCTCTCATATTCTTAAAAAATTGTCTAACATTTTCATTTCTTCTATCAGCCAGAAACCCCTAAGTGCCCTGGTGTTTCTCACTCCTTTTACCCAGCAATTTCCTGACAATGCTGGAAATATCAAATACCGCCTCCCAAAAGGGTGATCCTTATCTGTCATAGGTAAAACTTTACTTACTCATTGGAAGGACTTTGAGATATAATTCTGCAGTAAATGTCTTCTTGGCATCAGGTAAAGAGGACAAAATGCAAAAACAAACCTTGAGGTCCCAGGTATGTATATGCAAATTCTTACTGGTGTTGCTTGATGGAAACAAATTTAATATGCAAGGTCACAAGAAAATTTGTACAGAACATCTCTATCAAAGCCAAGATTGCTCATTAGTCTGAAAATCAGAAAAAAATAGCATGGGAAGCAAGAAGCATGTTTTTTTTTCTCCTAAACAAAATATCAGTTTATTTAGCAGTCAGTGTTTCTGGAGTTTTAATTCAACTGAATGAAATGAATTGATTTTCAGAGTTTCTGAGACAGCTGTCAGCTCCAATAATTTTAGTTTCATAGAATTGTAGAATCATAGAATCACCAAGATTGTAAAAGACCTCTAAGATCATCCAGTCCAACTGTCCACCCACCACAAATATCCCCCACTAAACCATGTCCCTCAGTACAACATCTAAACGTTTCTTGAGCCCCTCCAGGTACAGTGACTTAACCACCTCCCTGGACAGTCTGTGCCAACACCTGTCCACTCCTTCGGAGAAATTTTTCCTAACATCCAAACTGATAAACAACTTCCTAGTGATTTGTCAGCTTTGAAAGGTAGTGGTGCAAATCTGTGTTTTAGTATTTGATTATTTAGAAGACTTCTAAAATGCTTTGTATACACAATGAAACACAGGGCTTAGTTGGTAACAACTGTCCATTCCTTATTTTTGTTATGTTTTCATATTTCAACCAATGACCATGTACTTATAAAGGGAAACTCTTGGCTTGCTCTTAGCTGGATATGGAACTGGGTGGAAGGGAAGGCCAGGCTCAGAGAGTGGTGGTGAATGGAGCTAAATGCAGCTGGCGACCGGTCACGAGTGGTGTTCCCAGGGGTCGGTGCTGAGGCCTGTCCTCTTCAATGTCTTGATTGATCACCTGGATGAGGGCATTGAGTGCACCCTCAGTAAGTTTGCGGATGACACCAAGTTGGCTGGACATGTCGATGTGCCTGGGGGTAGCAAGGTCCTACGGAGGGATCTGGACAGGCTGGATAGCTGGGCTGAAGCCAATGGGATGAGGTTCAACAAGGCCAAATGCCAGGTCCTGCACTTTGGCCCCAACAACCCCAGGCAATGCTACAGGCTTGGGGCAGAGTGGATGGAAGTGGATGCATAGAGGAAATGGACCTGGGGGTATTGATTGATGCTCGGCTGAACATGAGCCAGCAGTGTGCCTGGGTGGCCAAGAAGGCCAATGGCATCCTGGTTTGCATCAGGAACGGCGTTGCCAGCAGGAGCAGAGCAGTGATTGTGCCCCTGTACTCAGCTCTGGTGAGGCCGCACCTCCAGTACTGCGTCCAGTTTTGGGCCCCTCACTGCAAGAAAGACACTGAGGCCCTGGAGTGAGTTCAAAAAAGGGCAACAAAGCTGGTGAGGGGTCTGGAGAAGAGGAGGCTCAGGGGAGACCTCATTGCTCTCTGTAACTACCTGAGGGGAGGTTGTAGGGAGCTGGGGGTCAGCTTCTTCTCTTGGTGATAGGACTGGAGGAAATGGCTTCAAGCTGCACCATGGGAGATTCAGGCTGGACGTTAGGAAATGCTACTTCTCTGAAAGAGTGGTCAGACACTGGGATGGGCTGCCCAGGGAGGTGGTGGAGTCACCGACCCTGAAGGTATTCAAGGAAGTTTGGATTTTGTGTTGAGGGACATGGTTTAGTGAGAGCTGTTGGTGAGGGGTGGATGGTTGGACTGGGTGATCTTCAAGGTCTTTTCCAACCTTGGTGATTCTGTAAAATCTAAGTGGAAAATGCCATCAAAAAGAAGCTGTAGGCTTGTATGCAAGCTACAAGCTCCTTTCAAGATTCAAACCTAATTCTAAAATCTCTAAAATATCTAACATCAGAGGTTATGAGTGAAGTATTATCTATTCTGTGATTCATTCAACTGGAAAATAGATGTTAAAATTACACATAGAGAAAAGTTAATATCATATGGGGAAAAAAAAATGCTAAGCTTTCTGCATTTGGCAATATATTTTCACTACTAAGCTGTCTCCAGAAATTCCAAAGTCCAAACTAGCCTGTCCCTTAGTAGCACTAACCACAGTTATAGCAACTGCATAAAGAGTGGCAGTGACTGATGATATGTGAAGTGGTACTTGTCATTCTTGGGTTTTGCTCCAGAAGAAATGGGTAAGATAATAGATTTGAGAACCTTGATAACCTATGCAGAAATTAGTAACCAGGCCAACAGTAGCTACTCAGTGCAGACAGAAAGTGCCATAATTTTGAATGGTCTCTCCAGGTCTCTCTATTCATTAAGAACTTTAAATGTCAGGCTTAGTGTTAAGCTCTCAATTTTACTTACAATAGACCTTCACCTAATATCACAGCAGATGCAGCAATTTCCTAAGGAAAGAGCAAAAGGTAATTTCCAGAGCTGTTGCAAATGCTCCTACAGATTAGGACTTTTACAGCTTTCATGTCATGTAACAGCTGTCTGAAAGTTAGACATCCTGCTAAGTTAATAATTAAATTCTCAGTCAATGGAGAAAGTGAATCACACTTTGAAATGCCTTTCTCCACCTCTCTCTGGCTGTGGATGGACACTATTTGCTAAGGTTAACCTAGACTTCACTTTCTGAGGACTTTCACTGGGTGAAATGAAATCTACCTACCATGATTTCTGTGTCCCACAGACACAGATTCCATATAGGATCGGGGGGGGGAGAGGGGAGGGACTGATGGAAGTAGAGGAGGAAATGTCCAAGGTGACATCGTGCCCTTGTGGCATGTATTTCTCTAGCATGTCTGCAATGGGCAAGAGGGTCTGCCACTAATCAATCAGCATGCTTAAGTACCTTATTCTTCTATGTTCAATACAGGAAGAAAAAGCTCTTCAAATAATATGTACCATGTTGCAAACACGACTTTTTGGCTGTAGCTGGTTAATGTGCAAAAAACAGACGGAATTAACTGCGTAATGGAAATGCTGGATTTAGAAATAACTCTTTGAAAGAAGAAGCCAAGTTTCAGAGTTAATAATATAGGGAGAAATCAACCCAGTTAGGTAGATGAGATATATAATCAGTGAAGTCATGTTGATCAAAACAGTGCTTTAATAACTTCTACTTTTTGAACACTGTCACAAACAAATTAATGGATGTCTGTCAATTTATCATCTTCTATGGTTACATATTAGTTCCAGGGAAATGACTGCAATATCTTAACATGATTAACCATATTAAACAATTTTTCTATGTGAAGTGATGCTCTTCACCAGCACTGCCAGTCACCCTGAGCATAGTTTAGCCTAAGACTAAAAATTCTGGCCTGTAAATCTATTGATCTTCCTTCTTTAATTCAAATGTAGGAAGGTACTCTGTTGTCATGACAGAGTTCATTTAGTAAAAGCACACAACTGAGATTTCTGCACAGAGCTAGCAGATACAGAGCTAGCAGACACATCATGGGCTCTACGGGGAACCATGGCCTGCTGGAGATCAAGCAGCTATGATGACACTGCTTGGAGGCACCCATCAAGACAGGCAGCTCTCCAGTACCTGGCTACCAAGCTGCTCTCCATCCCAAAGGTGTCTCTGAGGCAACAGGATCTTTGGCACTAGGCTGCAAAAAGTCTCTTTTCCATTCTCTCAATGGTCACAGAGAATACCAGGAAAATTTGGCAGTGTCTGCAGCCCTCACACAAAAGGCTTCAAGGCAAACCTTCCATGGCACCTTCTGCCCTCCCCTGGGCTGCTCTCCTTTCCCACAGTGTCAATAAGATCCATTTCACTGCCCATCCCACTCCCAGCTGAAAGCCATCTGTTTCTTACCATGCTGCAAAACTGGGGTGCAAAGGAGGAACCCTGAAATAAAAGGAGGAAAGGGACAGTATCTCAAGAACACATGAAAGGAGTTGTATGAGAGGCTGCTGAATTTGTAAAGTCATTCACGATATAATCCCACTGCATGTAACGAACTAACTGTAAATAAAAGCTCACCTTTGGGTGAGTTATGTGGCTCCCATAACTCTCTCCTGTGGTCCTAACTCAAAGGCTATGGAAATCAACTTCTCTTTCCTGTGACTTCAATGATCTTGAGGTTACCTTGGCATCTATTCGTCTATTTCCCATCTTCTCTTCTGTATTTTCTCTCTGCTGTAAAATTTGAATGCTTTAAATATGCTGTGAATTATGAACCAGCTACAAAAATCGGATTCCTTCAGGAGCATTTATTACTTTCAGTCAGATAATTCATCTGTGCATATCAGTCTGCAAACAGGAGTTCAGACCCACTGAAATTAAGCTGGAAAAAATCAGGAGGAAACTACCATTTGAAACATAGGTCTGCTACTGGTGACTTCTCTCCTCTAAGTAATACAGTTTTCTATGGGCTTGTTCATGACATCTTTTTTAAATCTGCTGCAGATGGACAGTGCCCTGTTATTCTTTCCTGCTGCATAAGAAGCTGGCACAAGAAAAGAGGGCAGTGTGTCCAGTGTCACCTTTTGTTCCCCCCTAGAAGTCAAGAGTACAGCATGTCTTCTTTGACACTGATAGGAAAAACATCCATTCAAATGTGGACTTTATTTCTATTTATTTCTATTTATTTCTATTTAAAACAAATAGAAATTTCTATTTATTTCTAAATCAACTATTGTAGTTGATTTCCTATGCTCTTTGGTTTAATTTTTAAGCAGTTCACTAAGTAAAAGCCTGAAAGATTTCTTTGGTTGAAAATTATAAAATATTACAGCCAATTTACAGTGAAAGCCATGAGCAGAAAGCAAGCTCTGTTGTACTGATTACTAAATATATAGCAAGGAGCATCTCCAGTGACCAAGCAGAGAGTGTGCAGACTTCAAAACAAAGGGAAGCTGCTGAAATAACCTGCTGAATTTCCTGTTCCATGCACATGTAAATATTCAGCAATGTCACTGACTTCAACAGAGGTTGAAGTTGGGTTAACTAATCTGTATGTCAACCTTATTTGTATTGCAAGCAGGTCCATTAGAGTCATTTCCTTGTTTTTGAAGGGATGTGATCAGGGATTTGCGTGGCTACCGAGTCAGAATCCAACTCAAAGAGCTCAGGTTTTACAGTGAAGATGTTGCACGTAGCAACATCTGTATATCTGTGTATCATCAGGTTTTTGGTTTTTTTTACCATCCCATCCTATTTCATTTCTGCCACAAAACACATGCCCTTGCAGCAACACAAGCCCTGCATACCAACACAATGAGGAAACATTGCATGGTGTAACAGCAATGAACTGTGACTTTGTTCAAGGGACACTGCTTGGGGGGGTGGGGAGGGAGATGAGGGGGCAGGAATTTGTACAGGGATTAATGACTGTCCTTTATTTTGAGTCCTTGTCTTTACCTGTGGGTGGTGGTACCAGCAAATAGGACAGCAGGGTGTCTCTGCTTTACTTCACCATAAACCGAAGTGGGTTCACTGGATGGCTGAGTGAATGGGCTGAGGACTTCTTATCCTCAATTTATGTTGTCTTGGCTTTGTAAATGAACAGCGGACGTCAAGCAATAAATTGCCATTTTGCATCAGCTCTGAAGAAGCCAGCGCTTTACAGATTGGCCTTCTGTAAGTGACACAATACTGTTCATTATGTTTGGTGGGAAATGACACTGCATTATTCACTGTGCTCAAATGTGATTTATCCACAGCACAAGTACACAGTGAACACTGCAATTGTCATTTCTCGCTAATTACGTAGAAAAATCCACTAAGGGAAAAAAAGAAACTCTTGCAATGGCTTTTCAGCTAACAACAACATTACAAATAACAATAATAAAATAACCATGGAAAAGAACATGAGAGGTGAAAGTATATCTGTATAAAGAAATAGAATATTTTTTATGTCCATAAAAAAAAAACAGAGCCAAGATGAGAAAATTGTTTTTTGCCTTCAAGGGCCTTGAAGAAAGAAAGGGGAAGATTAGGCTGGCAGGGCACTGAGGCAATGCACAGAGATGAGGAATCATGTCCCACAGCATCACTACTGAGGAGAAGCTGTTGTTTTTTCAGGCAACTGAGGAAGACAACAAACACAATGTGTTCAGCTGCACAGTTTGCTAAAGCAGGGTGCAGGTGCATGGGGGAAGGCCTTTGATTACACAACAGATGTCAATACAATCATAGAATCATGCAGGTTGGAAAAGACCACTAAGAATTTCCAGTCCAACAGTCAACCCATCCCCACCATGCCCACTAACCGTGTCCCACAGTGCCGTATCTCCATGTCTCTTGAACACCTCCAGGGACAGTGACTGCACCACCTCTCTGGGCAGCCTGTGCCACTGCCTCACCACTGTTTTGGAGAATAAATGTTTCCTAATATTCAAGCTCTGAAGTTCTCCTGGTGCAACTTGAGGCCATTCCCTCTCATCCTATCGCTGTTACTTGGGAGAAGAGTCCAATCCCCACCTTGCCGGTACCTCCTTTCAGACAGTGGTAGAGAGCAATAATGTCTTCCCTGAACCTCTTCTTCTTCATAGTTCTGGTTTAGAAGAGGGATTGAAAATAGCATTATTTAATGTCTTAGCTATGTTATTTATGTTATGCCCATATTTTATAGGACAAAATTTTCATATTGAATTTCTCCTCTCTAGTCAAATGTTTCTACAAATTGGAGCTGCGTTCCACCACAAGTAAAGACCATGGGAGCATTCAGAGGTGTTAAATGAAAGCAGAGGCAGGAGAGGAACTTAGATAACAACAACAAAAAAGGGATTTCATGGGAGAAAACAAAATAGATTATTATTCAGCTTTTAGGGCTTACAAATCTTTCATTTTTTTTCAAAATCTCCTCATCCAGACAACATATAAATGATAGTCCAAATTTTCAGGTTAGATATTAAGAAGAATTTGTTCTCAGAAACAGTGGTGAGGCATTGAAACAGGCTGCCCAGGGAAAGGGTAGATGTAATTCTTAGGGATATGTTTTAGAGAGATTTTTGGTGGTGAGTGGATGGCTGGACTGATGATCTTAGAGGTCTTAATTCTACGATTCTACAGATTTTACAATTCCATATTTAGGGGAACTGTTTTGCAGAAGATGAGTGGTGAGCTCTGGTTTTATTCACTGATAAAATAAGTGGAAAATAGACATCTGACAGCATTGATTCCAGTCACTGGTCTTCTATACAGGTCATTCTATTAAACTTATGTGGAATTTACCTGAAAACTCTTTTAGGCCCAGCTGGCAGGATGCAGAATAAAGCATACCCAGAGCAAGTTCATGCAGGAGAGCAGCCAAAAGCAGATGTAATCCGGATGCAGATATGCCAAAAAGCCTGAAGCAGGCTGACAGCAGCTATCACCAAAGACATGCAGAAAAATATTTTTTTTCACCACATCTTAATTACTATGTGGAAAAAAATATCCTAAGCCTGGGCCAATTTTAAAAGGAAAATGAGTACTTGTAGCAGGCGTTCCTGTGGTGAGTCAGTTATCACAGACACCTTGATGCTCCTTAATGCCTCCTTGGTCTTGCACAGAGATACAGGACTGGTTGTGGAGTCCCTCATCTTCAGCCCTGCTCCTCTGAGCCTGCTATATTTCTAATTTGTGCTGTTCTGGAACAAAGTGTGGAGACATTATAGCAGACTTCCAGTATATAAAGGGGCCTGCAAGAAAGCTGCGGAGTGACTTTTTACCAAGGAATACATTGATATGATAGGGGGAATGACTTTAAACTGCAAGAGGGGAGATTCAAATTAGACATTAGAAACAAAATTTTTTACTCAGAGAGCGGAGAGGTTCTGGTACAGCTGCCCAGAGAGCTGTGGATGCCCCAGGCCTGAGGTGTTCAAAGCTGGGGTTGGATGGGGCTCTGGGAAGCTTCAGGTGGTGGGGGGCAGCCCTGCCCATGGCAGGGGGTTGAAACTGGGTGGGCTTTAAGGTCTCTTCTGACCCAAAACATTCCATGGTTCTACATGATCCTACGGCATGGTCAGAGAGCGGAAATAAAGGGCCAGAAGATAAAAAAAAGTTGGTGTTTAAAAGAGAACAGCACTGTTAGGTGCTGTGTTGATACTATCATAGAAAGCTTTCTCCGGACATAGAAACAGACATGATTTTCACAAATCCTGGTATAGAACCACCCAGCAGAGGGGAAAGATAACCTTCCATTGAAATAATTCCTGATGAAGCTATGTTCGTCAAAGGGGGAAAAATCTGGCAGGACAAATTAATCCTTTTAAATATCTGTTGTTAAGTACTGTACTGAATTCTTGAAAAGTAAAAGCAAGAAATAGCACCAACAACAGGTGCAGAACATCGCACAGTATGGGTAACTAATGCCACCCTCTCTGATGCTGCATGAATGTTGGGGGGTCCAGCAAAAAAAGGACAACAACGTTTAAAAACATCACTCATTTGACTTGATGGCCATTCACTAAATAAAATAAGGATCGCACAGATTAATATGCAGAAAGCATTTTTATATGATAAATAGATTATTTATATGATTATATAAATATATATGTTACATGTATGTAATGAATTTCCCCATGCATTAGCTGGAGCTCTTAATAATACATGAATACATGTAAGATATCCTTACTCCAGCACCAGCTGGAGTCATTGCGGCTTGCCATGACAGAATTAAAATAAAACTTCCCAAAAGGCTCTTATGCATCCCCCACAGTAGAGCAATGAAGCAAGAGGGCCATTGGGCCCAGGCTGAGCAGTGACAGGTAAACATGGCATGAAATCCCCAGCCCAGATTTGCTGAAAGGGAAAAAAGCTATACCCCATAATTGTTGGTTTAGGTTTTGTTTTGTTTTGGGTTGTTTGTTGTTGTTGTTGTTGTTGTTGTTGTTGTTGTTTTTGGTTGGTTTTCTGTTTTTTTTTTTTTTGCAGTCAAACCAGGCACCTCCAAAGTCAAGATTTTGCAAATAGTGTAAAACATAATTTCACATACAATGAGTTGCCAGGAGCACAGAAGTAATTGAGTTTTTATCAGCCTTCTGTCATCCCATGTGACAGAAAGCCAGATCCAAGGATCATAGCAAAATGGAGGAGACCTTGACCACCAGTACACCATTTTGTTAAATTCATAACTATTGTCTGAGAAGCACAAGTAATTACATATTTCACTCTCTATAAACATATGCATCCTGCCTCTGAAGTGATACTGAAATGTTTATACAAAATGTCATTTTCATGGGCCACCTCATGAAGGAATATGTACCAAACTTTGAAGTGTAGCCCCAGAGACCACTGGGCACTCTGTGGGGGTTCCCTCGAGGGCTTCTTTGAAAGCTTTGAAGGAGAGAAATGAGGATATCAGATTAAGTTTGATCCTAAAGCAGAGTCTGCCTCAAGACAGGCAAATTCCACGGTAAGAGCTTTGTATCCTAACGAAGAAGCTAGAACCTCGTGTGTTTAACCTTAAGCAGAGTGATGACTTTCTCACATCTGCTTTCACGTAATACATTTTTTAAATTTATTTTTATATGGAAAAAAAAAAGTACTAGTAATGCTCACAATACTATATGTGATTTTAGGGTAGCTGGAAAAGTAAAAACAAAAATGTACCAGAATTAGTATTGATTCTGAAGAAGACCATTTCCTCTCAAACTCCATGGAGCTCTAGTAAATAGTGCAGGTGTCCGCAAGTGTGCTGAGCAACACACTTATGTCAGGAACATGCAGCAGAACAGCAGGGAAACTCTGAATCACTAGAGCTTACCCAAATCCAGCATGCTTCACACCTCGTAAAGGGCACCATGAGCATGGAAACTGCTAGTGGTAATTAAGTAATCTAGTTTTAAACCATTTAAATAGTAAGATGCATTAATGAAAGAAACATTAAACTACTCTCAGATGGGAAGACAGTCAATCCCAGAGCATGACATCATCTCTAACAAATTGGATCTAATCCATAAAACTAGAATTGATACAGGGAGAAGTGTTACAGCATCTATGGCAAAGACCTGGTGTTCTCCTAATATAGAAGCTTGCTGGCTGTATAAAAATAGCAGATTAATCATACTGATTAAGCATGATGCAAATATACATGCAGTAATGCTAGTGCATGATCTTGAAAATGTATTGAAGAAAATGTGGTGCTCAGGGACATGATCATGGTGCTCAGGGACATGATTTAGTGGTGGGTTGTTAGAGTTGGGATAGTATGGTTAGGTTGAGGTTGGACGTGATCTTGAAGGTCTTCTCCAACCTGAGTAATTCTATGTGGCAAGAATAGCAAGCTTCATTAAGTTTGATCTGTTCAGATAACAGGACAAAATAACCTTCTGCAAACTACCTATTGAGTATTGTCCTCCTGCAACCACATCCTTCAGCATCGCTTTCAGGAAAGCACACAAAGAGGTGTTTTTCATGCAGCAATACGCGTAGGGCTGGTCCTGGTACGCATGATTTGGCAAGATGCTTATAAACTGTTAATAAGACCAATAAATCAAGACCAAATTGCAAGGTTCTCGTTTTTGGATTTAAATCATAGCCAGCACGGTCGTGACAAAATAGCAATCATCTCTTAAGTGAAAGTCTCACAACTACCTGTTGAAAAACAGTAGATATGAAAGTAAACAATTCTTTTTAAAGTAAGATCTAGAGAAGACAATGATGGAAGCCCTGTGATTTCATCTCAGAACTCCCTCAGTTCCTCCTAACAAGATATGAGATCGTCCCATGAGGAATGAGGAATGAGCATGTGATCCAAGACAGCCAGGACGACTTCACTAGGGGAAGGTCATGCTCGACCAATCTTGTGTCCTTCTATGATGGAGTGATGGCATCGGTGGGCAAGGGAAAGGTGACTGATGTCATTTAGCTGGACTTGAGCGAGGCCTTTGACATGGTCCCCCACATCCTTATCTCCAAATTGGAGGGATGTGGATTTGATGGGTGGACCACTCGATGGATAAGAAACTGGTTGAAAGGCCACAGGCAGAGGGTGGTCATCAATGGCTCCATGTCCAGGTGGAGGCCGGTAACGAGCAGCGTCCCCCAGGGGTCTGTCCTGGGACCGGAGCTCTTCAACATCTTTATCAATGACATCGATGACAGAATCGAGTGCACCCTCAGCAAGTTTGCTGATGACACCAAGCTGAGTGGTGCTGTTGACACAGTGGAAGGAAGGGATGCCATTCAGAGGGACCTCAACACACTTGAAAGGTGGGCCTGGGTGAACCTAATGAGGTTCAAAACGGCCAAGTGCAGAGTTTTGCACTTGGGCCAGAGGAATCCCATGCATCCATACAGACTGGAAGGAGTGATCCTTGAGAGCAGCCCTGTGGAGAAGGACCTGGGGGTCCCAATGGATGAAAAGCTTAACATGAGCCAGCAGTGTGCTCTTGCAGCTCAGAAGGCAAATGGTATCCTGGGCTCCATCAGAAGAGGGGTGGCCAGCAGGGACAGGAAGGTGATTGCCCCCCTCTACTCTGCCCTCTTGAGGTCCCATCTGCAGTACTGTGTCCAGGTCTGGAGCCCCCAATACAAGAAAGAGAGCTGTTGGAGAGGGTCCCGAGGAGAGCCACAGTGATGATCAGGGGGCTGGAGCACCTCCCCTATGAAGACAGGCTGAGGGAGCTGGGCTTGTTCAGTCTGGAGAAGACTGTGGGGTGACCTCATTGCAGTCTTTCAGTACCTAAAGGGAGCCTACAAAGAGGAGGGGAATCAACTCTTTGAAAGGGTAGATAACAGCAGGACAAGGGGAAATGGTTTTGAGTTGAGGGAGGGAAGATTGAGGTAGGATGTCAGGGGGAAATTCTTTCCAGAGAGAGTGGTGAGGTGCTGGAACAGGCTGCCCAGAGAGGTTGTGGATGCCCCGTCCCTGGAGGTGTTTCAAGGCCAGGTTGGATGGGGCCCTGGGCAGCCTGGTCAAGTATAGAATAGGGAGATTGGTGGCCCTGCATGTGGCAGGGGGGTTGGAGATTCATGATCCTTGAGGTCCCTTCCAATCCTGCCATTCTGTGATTCTGTGATTCCCAGGAACACACCACTCTAACAGGTTATAGCTCTGAGAAGCAGTCTGAAGAATGGGCTTTTCCTCAGCAGAGAACCATTCATTTGCTCAGTAAGCCAGCATAGGTTGGTTATTTGCTGACCAAAATGCCAGTGGAGTGAAATTACCCATGGATAGGAAGCACCAGAACATGAACACCAATCTTATGCAGAATCTCTGAATATTAGAACTCTGAAAACGGAGCACTTAGCAGAGACATAGTGCACCCATGGGCATGAGCTGAAATAAAACTGTGTGATGGTGCTGTCGAGGATCTCCTTCCACCCCCAAGAAGAAGAAGCCTGCAGCATTCCATGGACCTATGATGTGGAGCTCATTGCCCCTCCCAACTCTCCCAGGACAGTGACTCTGTTCTCATCCTCTCTACAAACATCATCATGATAGATTTGTCTCCAGTAAGACAAATCCATCGAAACCCATCCATCCAGCAATAGAAACTGCACTCTAAGATAGAGGATACTGCGCTTACTGCCACAGGCTAAGGGTATTCATAGTATGGCTTCCCGAATAATCATATGATCATTAAGGTTGGAAAAGTTCCACAAAGGAACATCTGTGCAACCATCAACCCATTCCCACCATGCCCACTAACCACGTCCCTCAGTGCCACCACCTCCACATTTTTTAACCCATCCAGGGATGGTGACTCCACCACCTCGCTGGGCAGCCTGTGCCACTGCCCAATTACTGTTCCAAAGTTTTTTCCCAGTATCCAACCTGACAGCTACTTCTTCAATTACAATGCCCAGTAAACTCTGGCAAACTCTCTTCAACCCACAGACAGCATCAAACTAGGCCTGGCTTCATCTTCAAGAGCTGAATCTAGAGGATTTTTTCAATAGAAGCTTGTCCCTAACTACTTGTAATTTCATCAAGAACAGGAAAACAAGTGTTCAGGCACCATGGCAGATGCACGGCCCTGGCTGTTTTGCCCAACTTCTGCTCGTTTAGTAATGGTTCTGATGTTCCATGACCAGCCTATGTCTCTTGAGGACCCAGTATGGCTGTTTCTGGTAGAACAGGCACAACAATTTGTGGCATTCCTTCCCGCAAGGCAATTTCCTGCGCTCCACCATCCCTTGAAGCTGAGGGTGCGCTGGCTAGGCAGACCACAGAGTATGGTCTGCCCAGCTCCTATGGTAAGCTCCTGGGACTTCAGGTACAGCTAGGATGTGGACCCAGAACCCTTCCCAGAATAGCAGCCTTATCAAGCATTCATTTCCACTTGAACATTTGAAGTGAAGCATACAGACCTCCCTCGTGCTCTCTGCATTTATGTCTAAACGCAAATCGTTCTTACCTTTCATCTATGACAGATGAAACATCACCATATGTCCTTGTGGACTGAAAACCCACATGTGACTGATGACAGATGATTACTTTCTGTCCTGGACTACATACATCCTTCCAGATCTGCACTACATTCATTTTGGACTAGAATAAAACATACCAACATTATTTGCATGAGTGCCAGGGTGGTGGTCACAATATATTGTAGTTAATGCAGTATACAAGCACTGAAATTCAAAACATTTACAGGGCTCCAAAAAAATTGCACAATTAATCACAGCTTTTAGGGTCGAACATGGGGCAAGTATATTAGGGTTGGGAAAGCACTTCTGAGCTGTCTTTTAACCTCTGCCTAAGGTGCCACCCTTTCATAATGTATTTTGCATAAGTAATTCTGCATATTGCATATTGACACTTACACAGCAATCAAGCTTGCTAATTTTCAGTGGGATGCATGAAAAAATCAAATCAGAAATCATTAAGCCTCTTGAACATGTTAATCTTTTCACCCTGTGGCTTTTTAATAGACAGTGAGAATTCACACAACAGTGTGTCTACACAGAAACAAATCTTCTAAAAACACAGAGCCCTGCTTGGTGCCACTCACTGAATTCAGATCAACTACAAATAGAACAAACACTAGGTAAAAAACAGCAGCGGTAACTAAAGTTAACCTGGCATATCACAGCAGAAAAATGGAACCAGAGTCAGAGCCTTCTCCAAATCATGTCTCTCGAACGCTAAGCAGTGAGTCACAGTTTCAGTTTGCTCAGTGCATTGCTCCTCACTGCATCTAGAAAGATTGTCATTCATCACGAATCACCTACAGCATGGCTAAAAACACATTTTGAAAAACACCACTGGCATAGAATAATAGAGTTATGGAATCTTTTGAGTTGGAAGGAACTAGTGAAGGCCGTGTAGTCCGACTCCTGAGCCATGAATAGGGACATCTACAGCTCAAACCAGTGGCTCAGAGCCCTTTCCAGCCTGACCTTGAACGTTTCCAGGGATGGGGCATCTACCACCTCCCTGTGCAGCCTGTGCCAGTGCCTAACCACTCTTCCTGAGAAGAAATTGTTTCGAACAACCAGCCTGAACTTCCCAGGTTCAATTTAAGGCCATTCCCTCTCATCCTATCAATTTCAGTAGAAAAGTCACTTTTAAATGTGAAAAAAGGGGTTGTCTACACATAAATCTTGAAACATCTCATTTAGTATCTCCAAAACCAACGGTTGTTCAAACCACATGGCCCTGACTGTAATATCCATGTATCTTCATGTGTTCTAAATCAGGAGCCATGAAGAGGAGAGAGATTCTCTTGGCAGCCTGTGTCTGCCGATGCCTAGTACAGCAAGTCCTTGATCTAGCACTAATAGGTTTATAAACATAACATTAATAGAAACAATAAATAATAATTGAATACTTAAAAGAAGCAGAAGAATCCAGAGTCCCAGGTTAAACGCGAACTACGGTTAATATATATGTGTATATATAAAAGTATATTATAGAACAATATATGGTTAATACAGTATCATACTGGTCATAACATCAAAGATCAAAGTGGTGTGGATTTACCACAGACACTGTTCACAGACGCTCATGCATTCTCTCCCATTCCTAGTATCAGTTTGGTCATTTGCATTCCCTTGTGTTACCCTCAGCCTCAGACAGCTCTCTGCACTTGAAGTTAGCTCATTTTTTTTCTGGCAGAACTGTTCTGAGTTTCTTACAGATTGACACATGAACAATTGGAAGATTCAAAAACAATTATCCCCTATGTTAAGATGTACAATAGTAATAAGGATTTTTTAAAGAAACCATTATAAATCATTTAAGCTGTTTATAAAAATAGAACTGAAAAGGGTAATATTTCTGATCACTGAGCTACAATGGAGTGTATTTTTAGATCAACTTGCCTTTTAGATACATGTAAAAAATTCCCTCAATGTTCCTCCCACACTTACGAATTTGAAAATTTACTCCATAACATCGAGAACGAAGGCAATACCTCCTTAAACTAGCAATCAAGGTAACTTTCTTAAGAGCACTTTTGGCATCTTATTTTTCTGAGCATTTTTTTTAAACATTGTGTGTATCACCATGAAACAACCAGCACACTCCTGCTGGCGTGATGCTTGCAGATGTTAGTGCTCTTCCAGCAGCACTGTGGCTCACTGATGCCCAGCGTCAGACTTGCAGCAGGTGTAGGCTGAAGTCAAAACCACACAGTTGCATAGCATATGGTGTAAAGTTTTGTTCCTGTTGTGATGTAATGGAAGAGGGCTTTTCCTCTGATTAAGTTCCTCACTTTCCATCCTGAAAGTTAAATTGGGGTTCCCACAATGTACATTTAATGCCATACAGTCTCTCTTCCACCACGTGCTTAGTTTCAAGTTCCTTGTTATGAGAACTACATGAACTAAGTGGAAGGAGTCCAAAGAGGAACAAAAAGGGTGATGTGAGAATACAGAATGTTAAGGAAATAATTTGTTCTGCCTGTAGAACAGAGGCAGAATGATAGCAAATATCAAATAGTGGTAAAGAGTCTGACAAACAGGAAGGAGTAAATTGTTCTCCATCCTGGTCCCATGGGTGAGACAAACAGCTTTAAATAAAGGTTAGACATTAGGGGCAATCTGTCCACCTCTGACAGCTCTAAACACCCGTAGACAACTGACGCTAGCTCCAGATCTTCACTTCTTCTAGCAGAAGCTGACAGCGTTTGTAGATACATACCATTAAGTCCTCTACGCTTAGAGAATTAATTCTGTGCTGAATATTTGACAGTTACCCAAAGAAGTGACTTTAACAGTACAGAGTAGTGAGTAAGGTGAATTCTGCCTGTAGAGCGTACGGTATCTCACTGACCAGGTGTTCTCCAGAAGAGGTAGGGCAAACACCCGTAGAACTAATTTGGATGGAGATGATCTTGCTGTGCAGTAAAAAGATAATCGAATCATAGAATCATTAAGGTTGGAAAAGATCACTAAGATTCACTTCATCCAGGAATGCCCAACCTGTGGCTCAAAGGCTGCAAGCGGCCCAGGACAGCCAGCAGTGCAGCCCACCGCCGGCTCCACACCATCATGGCGGCAGCTCTTCCCCACAGCCTGGCCCTGGGTACACACAGCAACTGAATATGGGTGTGTGATTGGCACTGCCTGGGCTGAAACCAGGATCACTAAGAATTGCAACCACTCCCATCAAACCAGACAATGATACATTAATTTCACAAAAAAAAGGTCAAATATTCCACTAGTTTTATTTTCTTGTTGCTCTCTTTTTTAAATGTTTTCATTAATAAAATAATAATAATAAAATGTTTTGTTACTTACATACATTAAGTATATTATCTATTTTATATGTGATCCAAGACAATTTCTCTTCACCCAGTGCGGCCAAGGCAAGCCAAAAGGTTGGACGTCCATGATCTAAGTCCAGTCATCAACCCATCCTCACCATGCCCACTAATCACATCCCTCAGTGCCACATCTCCATGTTTTTTTTAACATCTCCAGGGATGGTGGCTGCACCGCCTCCCTGGGCAGCCTGTGCCACTGCCTCACCACTCTTTCTGAAAAGAAATGTTTTCCTACTTTCAAACGTGAACTATCTGTGGTGCAACTTAAGGCCATTCCTTCTAATCCTATCATGTTACTTGAAGAGGCTGACCCCCACCTCAGCACAAGGAAGGAAGGAAGGAAGGAAGGAAGGAAGGAAGGAAGGAAGGAAG
>NW_024885532.1:34034502-34181974 GCF_019232065.1 Centrocercus urophasianus | reverse complement strand
AAGGAAGGAAGGAAGGAAGGAAGGAAGGAAGGAAGGAAGGAAGGAAGGAAGGAAGGAAAGAGATATTCTTATAACACAGGAGTTGAGGTATAAAAAACAGCAACTATTAGGATGCTATTACAACATGCATTAACAATAGACAAAAACACTAAGAAAAAGGCATTGTCATACACTTAGCCGGTTTTGGTTGAATTGAATAGTTCCTGAAAAATTACTTCTCACTGCAACTGAAAGCCATTTAGTTCATTTGTAGTAGCTGCTCAGCTGTATTCAGTGCTGAGCCACTGTGATGCAGAAATACACGTGAAAGAATCACTCAGTACAGAAAGTGCAACATTGACTCTTGTTTTGCATCAGACAATCAGAATTTAGCAAAATGAAGAAAGCAAAATGGTATCACTTCACCTTGCAAAAGCACCAACCAGCCCCAGCAATGAGCTGTAAGGCTTGCAATAAAAACACTGCCAGGTGAAATGTCAGAACATGTCTAAGAGGATGCAAATTGAATGCAGAAGGAAAGAAATAATTTTTAACTATATCAACATTCAGATTTACTACACACACTTCTGAAAGCATTCCTAGTCTTTTCCCTACTTCCCTGAGGTAATGTTTACCCCCAAAGCAAAGCCACAGTTGCAATATGTCCCAAAATTCTAATGCCACAATTAAATGAGCCAGAGGACCAGCTGCTGGAGCAAGACAGCAGTATCTAGTCTGGGCACTTAGCATTCCTGCCCATGAAGCCCAGGTGTAGCATTGTTTTTCAGTGTTGGGACACCACTCCTTGATGTGAGAGTCCACTTCTGGACAGCCTTCAGAAACCAGCGGGTTGGTGTTCACTGGAATTCAAGGTCAGCTTCTGAGTATCTGAAAATTATCACCCAAGCACTTTTTCATTTTAATTTTTGGTACTGAATGGATTTTAACTTAACTTGAAATACTACTGCAACTATTTTATTTTTTTAATTTTAATTTTTATTTCTTCACAATTTAAACACCCAAAATTAAATAAATGGAAGAAAACATTTCCTGCTCTTCTGCTCAGCTCTGGTGAGACCTCACCTGGAGTACTGCATCCAGATGTGTAGTGCTAAGTACAGGAGAGACATGGACCTGTTGGAGTGTGTACAGAGGAGGGCCAGAACAATAATCCAAAGGATGGAATGTCCCCCATGAGGACAGGCTGAGAGAGTTGGTGAAGGCTTCAGGGAGACCTGAAAGCGGCCTTCCAGTATTTAAAGGTGGGCTGTAAGGAAAGGGACAGACACTGTAGCAGGGTCTGTTGCAATAGGACAAGGAGAAATGGTTTCAAACTAAAAAAGGGCAGATTTAGACTGGATGTATGGAAGAAATTTTTTACAATAAGGGTGTGAGGCATCCAAACAGGATGCTCAGAGAGGTGGTAGATGCCCTGTATGTGGAGACACTCAAGGTCAGGCCGGACCGAGCTCTGACCAATGTGTTCAAGCTGTAGTTGTCCCTGTTCATGCCTGGGGAGTTGGACTGCATGGCCTTTAAGGGTCTCTTCCAACTCAAATGACTCCTTGATTCTATGAATACATGATGTAATAAAGAGCTTCCTAAAGGAGGGATAAAGCACTTAGGCTAATTCTGAGTTTTGTCACCACCTTCTGCAGCCTTAAGAGGACCTTTGGCAGAAGAACCCCCAGCAATGCTTTCCTCCGGTTGTGCAGTGTCTCAGCTTTCCTACAAGCCCCTATTAGCCGCCACAACCCTCCCGTTCTTCTGGGTACCAGAAGCCAACACACACACATCCAGCTGAGCAAAAGCCTCTTTAATATTCCTGTCAGCCAGCCTTTTGCAAACGTCAGGTTTCTGCTTTTCTGTTCTCTGCTGGGAAGAAGATTCCCAGGCTAGTTTCCAGTCATGCTGCTGGATTTGCTGACAGTGAGTAATCCTGCTTCCTGCAGAGCTCTGGAATGCCTGTGAGCAGCGCATGGCCCACCCCAGCCCACCTCAGAGACCCTGGCTCTGGGATGCAAGACAGAGGCTGCTTTGCTCCATTCGCACAAACACAGCCAAAGAGCTCTTCCCTGGCTACCTCATCCCAGCAATACCATTCTGTGGCCTCAGAGTGCCTTAGGACTTTGATTGGCTTTCATGATTGAGAGGAAGGTGAAAATGGAGCCTGTGCTTGTCTGTGTCCACAGATGTATGTGGCAATCTTTTTTTTAACCCCCTGAAATGCTGACTCTTCAAAGACAGCTTTCTGCCTCCTGCTTATCCCTTTGATTACTTCCCAGCCTTGCTGCCTCCCACAGTGCTGTGAGGCTGCAGGAACACAGCCCAGGAGAAGTTAAAGGCGTTCAGAGCTCTCTCAGCAAACAAACAATGTAGTACAAACAGCCACACTGGGATGGAGGTCTTGGTCATGCCCTGCACTTTCCTCTGGCAGCAGCCAGCTGAAGGAGTCCTCTGCCAAGCACTCAAACCAAACAAGCCCATAGATGCCAGCAGGGAGCTAACAGCTTGGGGCTGCCTTAGGAACTTGCTAGAGGGATTCTTATTCCATGAATACATTTGCCTTTTGAAAGCATTGGTAGATTCGGGGTGTCACTCCTTTTGTTGCTTTTAAACCTGATATCTGACAACTTCATCTCATGCTCCCTATATCCTGCATAATCAAAGACACAAAACAGCTACACATTACTCATGATTTTCAAGCCCTCCATTACTCACAGATCTATCTTGGACCCAGGGCAAGTGTGGATCTGAGGGATGTGGATTAGTGGGCATGGTGGTGGTGGGCTGATGGTTGGACTAGATGATCTCAATGTTCTTTTCTAACCTTAATGACTCTATGATTCTCTCTTGTTCTTTCCAGGCTGAGTGCCTGCTCAGTCATACCTCATGGAGGAGCTGCTCCACACACCTGACCATTCCTTTTCATTCTTCTGTGTCCCTTTTGAGACAGGGAGGCAAGAACTGTTTGCAGCATCCAAAATCTGGAGCATCTCATACTTGAACAGTAGCATACTGATGCTTCCTGTTTTCTGTGCTGTTTTTTTTTTCCTCTAAACACCTATTTCTCGCAGCCATTGCTGAACACCTTATAACTCCAATGCTCTTTGCCTCACATGAGATGAATAGTTCTTAATCACTGCATTTTGCTTTACATGACCCTGAAAAAGAAAAAAGCCACCAATATTATCATGACATTTTGCCACTTTATTTCCTGCTTCTTTTTCCACAAAAGTTTGAATACAGTGATCAGTACAAGTGCAAGCATATTGCCCTGTGCAGGTAAATGAAATAGGCAATACACACCATGTATGAAAAAGCACACTTCTAATCTTCAGTGGGCATTGAGTACAGGAAGAAAATCCTCATTCTTTAAAGGACAAAATGACGATCCAAATTGCAAAGTTATCTTGCAAAGTTTCAACTCCTAATGTACACTGTCTTTAAAAGCTCTACAAGTAATATATTAAGCACAAGCAATTACTGCAATTCCAGGGTGCCCAAAATGTGTGTGAGTCCACTCTCAGTGACATGCTGATCTAAGCCTGTAAAAGCAACAATTTGTACAAAGAAGCAATATCTAATTAGACCATATAATAGCAAGAGAAACAGAAAACCTATCAGGCATGCTGTCTGTTGATCAGATCTAACAAGTAAACAAATGCACAGTACTCACTGTATAAGGTATTTATGTTAAATTGAAATGCATATGTGGGTAGTAAACTACATTTTTAAACATACATCACTGTAAAAAAAAAAACCAACAAAACTCTTGCCTAGAAAATAAAGCCTCAATGGGTTCCAGGTAGTGAAAACAGAGGAAATTAAGATAGTATGCATGAGATGGGTTTTGGGTTACAAATACATTTTACAAATGGAGTAATTTTATCTATATATGTCTAAGGAGCCTAGATTTATGTTAATACTGTGTAGGGCTTGAATAGACTGAAACAGCCATCTAAATAACTTTTTGTATGTTTGACTCATAGTAAATTATCATAGTTACCTCAGCAACTCACTGCAATCACCAACCTGGGTCTGTTGCACGCTGCCAGGAAAAGACAGACTTGAATCTTTGACTATATTCTGAGAAAATGGGACAAAATATCTTTTGCACAGGACACAGGAATGACTTGAGGGGGTATTAGAAAGAAGATAGAATGTAAAACGGGACTGGGTAAAAGATTGGTGATTAATGAGGAGCCTCAGAGAACATGTAATCACAGAAAGATAGGCCTGGGATGGATCTTGATTGGTCATCTCATCCATCCTCCAATTCCAACATCAGATCAATAGTACTTACTACTTGTCCAGTACATACTTATAGACATCCAGTAATGGAGACAAAACTGTACTCTCAGCAACATAACGCTATGCCTCACTAATGTTACCATTAAAAAAGATTTTCTTCCGTGATGAAATTTAAGTCCATTACAGCTTACTTTATCTACCAAGAATAGATCATTCCCTTCCTCTCTCAATGGCTTTTTAAGCACATGAAGACTCTTAGCATGTTTCCCTTGCTCTCTCTACCCAGCATCTCCAGCCCCTTTGGTCTCCCCAGCCCTCTGCTCACTGTTACTGCCACCTGCACTATCTCCTGTTGGTTCACAATCTTCTGGGCTCTGGTGCACAAACCCAGCTCTGTTACTGATCTCCTACAACACTTCACTGAGCATGGATCTCTTCCTTCATGCATATCTGCCTGAGATTTTTGCTGTTTCCCCACAAACACGTGTTGTTGATTCAAATTCAGCGGCTTACAGTCAACTCCACACTTCTTTTTCACCTGTTGCTCCTATCCCTGAGTTTGTCTGATTTTTAACACCTGTCCAAGTTCGACAGTCTGCTTTTGTCCCCCAAGGTTATGCCTTGTTTCCTGGACCAGATTTGTGCTTGTCAAGACCTAAGCATCCTCCTCCAGCATGTCTGCGTTTCCTCCCAGAACGGAGCAGAACCAGGTTTGGACTGCTGGAGGATCCTACAGGGTGCATCCATTCTGCCACAACCCCCCACACCCACACTACAGAAATGATACCCAACCAGTTCAGTCCTGGTTTCACAGCAGCTCTACACAGAGCCTGTTTCCCTGAGCACACTGAGATACAGCATCAAACAACGTGACATTACATTTTCGCATGACTCAGTTGCCGTGGTAACATAAATTAACAAAACGTACATTGTCGTAGCAGCTTTGTCACAAAGTATGTAGGCTTTTCTACGCAAATCACAGCAGAAGCAGCACAAGGTTCTGAGCTGGAAAAGTAACTGGACAAAATGTGATGGCTGAAAAGAGAAAATAATGTCAGTGGGAGGTTAAAGTGAGAGCTGATGAAACAACTCCACGTGTTAAGGACGTCAGTTTGAAAACAGGGACTGTAACGGGGTGAGGGTGTACTTGCAAAAGGTACTCAGAAGATTGAAGAACGTTGCCAGTAGGTAGCAAACTTAATAATAGAGTCTTAGAGAAAACCACCAGTTAGAAGGTAAAGGCAACAAGCACTCAGTCATTCTGCTGAAATCCATTATCTTTTCCAGCATGCCTGATGTGAATGAGCCAGCAAGGGAGCACTGAGCAGGGGCTACCTGAGAGAAGTGGGTTCTGCAGAGGAATGCATGATACACAGCTTTCCCAGTCCAAGATGCTTCACTGCCCTGGGCTGCCAAGCAGGGCAGCTTGCTGGACAACTACAGGAAAAGAAAAGGCATTCTCCATGCATAAACAGCACGAAGAAAATAACACAAGTTGTGAAAACCATTTGTAGATAGTAAGAGGAGGGCAGAAAGAGCAGACTAAACATCCAGCATAACTGAGAAGGTAAAGAAACTTTGAAATGTGCATTTCTTCAACTTAAAACAACAACAACAAACCAACAGAAGAGGCAGTTGAAATGCAAAGTTGCAAAGCAAGTCTGATTTACCAGCTTCATAAAGAAGATAGAAGGGAAATCAAAGTTCATATGTACGGGAGGACGAATGGTTGTAAGAGAAAAAGTACTGCTTGCAAACTTATCTGATTCTGTATTATTACACTGTACTGTCAGTTATAAATTACAATTTTTTCCTTCATTTCCTTACCAGAAAAGGGTTGTGCAACATATGAAAGTCCCAGACAAGCCACTGAAATCCTGAATTTCTGCAAAATCTGAAGAACAGAGATATGGGAAAGCTGTGAACATGCAATGGTGAACAAAATGGCGGGGCAAAGAGAGGTGTGGGGAGTTTTGGATGTAGAAGATGTCCTGACCTGACTGTCCTATTGAGAGAAGACCAGCAGCTCCTGCGATTCTCTCTTGAAGGTACCACTGCTGCATTAAGGGTTTGTGATCACAAGACTGAAAAGTCTTTGATTCTGACTCCCACGCTTCTATTTTAATTTGGAAGCAATTTGCTACTAAAGTCAATGGAGAGGAAATGGGGCTTTGCCAATGAGCAATGCAGTGACATCAAGCAGCTCATTTCATTTAAGCTCATATTTGAGCAAACAACCCATGCTTATAATAAATTTTAATCAATTACAAAGGTACTATGGGTTACATAACTTGAATCAGGAGATGGGGTCCAAAAGATCCCTTAGACTGGGATCTCACTGGGACCTCACTGGGAGCTATAGTTTATAGGAAAAAAAGTTAATGTGAAACTCTCTTGTGACTGAAAGTACTGCAGAAATCAATTCCACTCTCTCTCTTATTCTTGTAATTGCAAACCATTTTCTGCAGCACCGCAGTGCTTTCAACTGACTCATACACTCCTCAGTCACCGGCAAGGGCTCCCATAATCAGCAGCAAAGTAGCAATGCAAGTGTCTTAATTCTTTACTCCTCCTTTCACTGGTTTCCTCTTCCAAATTAATATACTTTGTTACATTTGGACAACACTCTGATATTTCTGAAGTAGCATCAACACATCTGGGACTAAGGGTACAAACACTTTCAATTTTGTTAGTAGTGGTCTCAAAAGCTTTCTGCACAGTAACGAAGCAGAGAAAGCTACCACTGTGCACTGAACACTGTGAAATCATGCTTATGCAAACTCAGCATGAGACATACTCAGAAACTGAACAGATCCTGTATTGAATCATAGAATCATAGAATGGCTTGGGTTGGAAGTGACATCAAAGATCATTTGTTTCCAGCCTCTCTACCATGGACTGGAGGCCACTCACAAGATTAGGCTGCTGAGGGCCACATCCAACCTGGCCTTGAACACCCCAGGGACGGAGCTTACAACTTCTCTGGGCAGCCTATCCCAGCACTTCACAGTTTCCTGAGTGAAGAATTTCTTCTTAATATCATTTCCCCTGTTTTAGTTTAAAGGCATTCCCCCTCGTCCTATCACTATTAGACTGTATAAAGTTGGTCTCCTCACTGGCTATAGGATCCCTTCAAGTACAGGAAGGCCACAATGAGGTCTCCCTAGAACCTTCTCCAAGCCAAACAAGCTCAACTCCCTCAAACTTTCTTCATAGGAGAGTGCTCCAGACTGTGTCCATCTTCATGGCCCTCCCCTGGACCATCTCCAACAGCTCCACATTCTTCCTGTACTGGGGGCCCCAGGCCTGGGCACAGTCCTCCAGGTGGGCCCTCATGAGGGCAGAGTAGAGGATGGTAGGGTGGAGTTCTTTACTATGAGAGTGGTGAGGCTATGCAGAGAGGCATCCCTCGTGTTCAAGGCCAGACTGGACAGGGCCCTGGGCAGCCTGGTCTAGTATTAAATGGGGAGGTTGGTAGCCCTGCATGTGGCAGAGGGGTTAGAGATTCATGATCTTTGAAGTTCCTTTCAACCCTGGTCATTCTGTGATTCTGTGATCTGTGATTGTTGCTGTTCTGGGCTGCAAGCACACACTGCTGATTCATGCCCAGCTTTCTGTCCATCAGGACCCCTAAGTCCTTCTCTGCAGGGCTGCTCTCAATGAGTTCTCCCAGTCTGTACTTGTATCAGGGATAGCCTTGACCCATATGTAATACCCTGTATTTACTTGTTCAACATCATCCGGTTCTCATAGGCCCACTTTTCAAGAATGTCCAGGTCCCTCTGGATAGCATCACTTCCTCCTATTCTGTCAATTGTAGCACTCAGCATGGTGCCATCAAACTTGTTGAGGGTACACCCAATCCCACCACTGATGTTGTTGATAAAACCACTGAAGTGTACCAGTCCCAAAATGGACCCCTGGAGGACACCACTCATGACCGGCCTCCAACTAGGCACAGAGCCTTGGACCACAACCCCTCTGTCTATGTCCATGGACCACTTTCATCCACCAGTGCCATCAGTCCATCACAGAAAACTGACTGACAGGTCAGGCAAATCGAGTGAGATGACCTGACAAACTTACAGGTCATGTCATGAGGGTTTACTGAAACATATACAGGAAAGTGACACAGTCTGTTCCTCCAGAATCTTCTGTGCAAGTAAATTTATCATATTTTATATTTTATCAGAATACTTGCAGAATAGCTGTACAGGCTTGTATTTCTGTACAGGATTTATCACATGCAGAATTCAGAAATTTAGCCCATTTTCTGCTGGGAACCTGAAAAAATCTTTACGAACTGCAGTAGCAGAGCATCAGAGACCAGCAGAGCTGTTCACACGAGGAGCCCGCGAGCAGCTTTGTGTCACACCCCGGCCATGCTCAGCCGGCAAACCTCAAGCCCGGCCCCGGATTTCATTCATGTCTCCAACCACCTCCTGGCACTCAGCCACGGCCGCACGCACACGGGCGGCTCCGTAGGATGGCGCGAGGGAGATTACTTCATCTCCACAAAAGTAACAGCGAGGTGGGAGGAAACCTCCCATAATTAGAGCATGGGACGGAAATTAAGGTTTCTACTAAGTCTGAGGCTGAGTCGGGTTGTGATCTGTGACAAGGAGCTCTCCGGTCTCCGTTTCTCCATCTGTAAAGACAAGAACAGTAAGGTACGAGGAGACTTCAACAGCAAACGTTTGTAAGCACGCAGAGATTTCCTCTGAGGGCGGCAGGGCGGGCCGGCAGGACCCACGCCCAGGCCGCAGCCGGCCCGTTTCGGCACGGCGCGGCCCCGCCAGCACACAGCCGAGCTGGGGACGCCGCGGCTCTCCACGAGCGTCACCGCGGCCCCGCGCAGCGGCGGAGGGCGGGCGGCGGGGAAGGCCGCAGCGCGGCGGGCAGCGCGGGCCGGGCGGGCACCGCGCGGAGCCCGTCGCCGATTCGGGGCGTCCCGGCAGCAGGTGCGGCCCGGCCCGCCTAGCGGAGGAGGAGGGGACGAGGAGGATCCGGGCGAGCCGAGCCCAGGGCCGCCGCGCCGCGGGCATGAAACGGGCGGCAGCCGCGCCCTTGGGCGGCGGGCGAGGTGACGGCGACCTTGCCGCCGTTCCTCCGGCCGTAACGCGGGGGCGGGCCGCCCTCCTCCGCCGGCGGCCTGCAGGTGGGTGTCGGGGTAGGACCTCGGGAGAAGGGGGGGGGAAAGGCGGCGGCCCGCCTCGGTGACGCCCATCGCCGGGGCCGGGCCGGCGCGCGGGTAAACACGGCCCGCGGCGGGGCCGTGCCGGCCCTGCCCGCCCCCCGCGCCTCCCCGAGGTCGCCCGGCGGAGCGCGCCCCGGCGCCGGAGGCCGCGGTGCGGCTGGTAGGACGAGGCGCCGGCGCCGCTCGGTGTTTCACGCGGAGGTACGAGCCGGCCCTGCCTCCCGCCCCGCGGGCCGCCCGCGCCGCCCTCCGGGACCGCGCGCCGCGGAAACTTATCCCTTCTCTTCGGCGGTGCAGGGAAGCGGCCCGGCAGCCCCGCGGACCACCCGGCGCCGCTCCGCCCCGCTGAGGAACTTGGGAGGGAGTCGGAAAGTTGGCTCAGGTACCGCGCCCGTCCTGCCGGGAGCCGCTGCTTTTTGTGTCGCGGTCGTTTGCGGTTCTGCTCCGCGGGTGCGAGCGCGGCGCGGGCGGGGAGCCCTCAGAGCGCCGCCCGAGTCCGGGTCTGCGGACAGGTGGGACTGGGAGCGGGCGCGGACGGCGCCGTGCGTTGCGCTGACCGCCCGGCGCTGCTCTCCGGGGAGCAAAGCGGCGCTAGGAACGCTGGCGCTGGTGGCTGGGCAGCTCGGGGCGGGCCCGGCGGCACGCGTGGGGCGGTGGTGCCAAAACGCGGCGGGCGAACCCAGCCTGCTCAGCAGCGCGTTGCTTTAACGGGAGGTGTGTTGCTGTGTGTTGTGCCGTTGCCGTGTCCCGTCCTCTTGGTCTGCGAGGAGCGGAGGTGTCATTCCTAACTGGGGGATTCTGGAGTTACGCAGTTAGTAGTTAATGTGCTTCAGAAGGCGCTGGGTGCATGGCACGGTCTTCTCAGCGGGAGGGAGAATAAACCATACATGTATGTGTGGGTTCACAAAACGGGACGGCGCTCCCTCTGCCACTGTTTCTGTGCCACCCAGCATAGAGCAATCCGATGAGTTCGCTCTATCCAGGACAGCCTTAGATCTTGATGAATAGTCTTGGTTTGTGTGGTGATGCTCTGAGGTGAGCTTCTACCCCAGCAAAGTGTAGTGTAGCAAACGAAGTGAAGTTCTTGCATGCTGTCATGTTAAAGACAATTTGTTCTCTCAGTACAAAGTTTGCTGCTGTTTCAGTATGCTTACTTTACTTCCATAGATAGGTGGTTTTGTATTTTCTCTCTCTTGCCTCTCTATCTTTTTTTATTTACCAGAACAGTGTTGAGAAACCCAGAACTATTACTTTCTTCTAATGAAGATGGCTGAACTAATCACAGATATCCCAACTCTTCACAGACCTTGCTATGTCTCTGGTTTCTGCCCAGTGGAGCTGCTCTGCTCTCACCTCACAAAACATCTATAGGGCAGCAGTCACTTGGCAGTCTTAGAATAAACATTCCCATTCCTAATCCTTTAGATAATTCTTAAGAGGTCCTGATAGGCAGAGATCCATAGAAACTACTTTTAGGCATCGTCCAACTTAATAAGCTTTGAAGAAATGTAGTCTTAGGATGTAAATGCGAAGAGAAGTGGAGTTTATTTGAGGTATGCAATTTCAAAACAAACCTATACACTCAACCAGACGGAGCATGAAGGATTATCCAGACCTGACTCATCTGTGTAGATTGTGCACTTTAGGCTGAATGTTGAGCTGAGTGATTTCACTGCTCGCTTTGCTGGGTTGTACCAGTTTTTAAACATGTTATTGGTATTCCAGAGCTGTTTTTCTTGGAAAGAAACTAGGCTAGCAGTGGATGAGACTTGCAAAGATTGAAGACTTAGTTCAATAGTTGATGAAACTGTCTGCTGTTCAATTTTAAATAGGTAGGTCAAAAGCATTGCAAAGTTTTCTCTACTGTCATCTTGCATATCCTACATGCAGCTGAAAATATTCTTGAAGTGAACTGGAGCAAGACAAGTAAAAGTCACCTTGAGCCGAAATGAGGAACTCGCTTGACCCAGGTTGTTTCCTGTGCTCAGAAATGGCTGTGCACCAGCAGCTCTGTGCTTAGGAGCAGGGGTATGTGCTGCTTAGGGCAGCTTCTTACATTACTGTCATCATTGAGTCTTGTTCAGTATTTTCTGCATCAGATCCCTAGCTTCTGGCTTGAACAAGTATGAAGAAATAATAATTTAAAAAAAAATAAAATCTACCCTCCCATGCTTCCCATCTGTGGAGATTTTTCACTGGTTACACTTTCTTTTTTAATTACAGCAGATCCTAATCTAATTTTTTTTTTCCAGCCTCAGCTTCCAGCCCCAGATCTCCTCTTAGTCTGTACTTTAATTTATTCTTAAAAGCTGAAATAATTGAAAAAGAACAACAATAGTCAGAGGGAAGGAGTTGGGGGGTGGGGAGGGGTTTACAGTAATTAAAGTGATGGCTGGAAAACAAGTGAGGTTATGATGTAAAACTGAACCTTTTTCCTGTTCTGTAAATATTATTCTGCTGCTTTTGCTGTTCTGTGAAGCAGTGTCCCACATGCAGCTAGGAAGTAGTGCAAAGGGGTTTTTGTGATCGGGGTTTTTTTCTTAAAGTTATTCAAGATATTTCCTCATTCACTCATTTCCGTCGTGTTTGTTGCCAAGGCAGCTGGCCAGTGGCCTTATTAGCCATGAGGTGGTTACGCTTCTTGTTTGTGTGGTACTGGAAACTACACTGGAGGTACCAGAAGCAGCAGATGTTGCACACTGAACCTTAGTGAGTGGTTTCTGTGAAAAGAATGAAATGTTTCTGTCCTTGGACTGAATTGTTGTGTAGTTATGCATTATATTGCTTGTTATGTGCTGTATAGCTATGTTTAAAATGCCTCCTGTCTTCCAGCACACTAAATATTTACAGTGAGCATACGACCACTGCCATATGTTTGGAGTGAGTAACCCATTAATTGAACCAGCCCAATTTTATGCTCAGAATTCTCACTTATTTCATTTCAGTTACTAAATTGCATGTTAAAAGCAGTGTATGACAACGGCAGAGATAGGATGGCAAAACAAGAAGTGGAGTCATTTTTCATACCTCCTGGTCATTTCCAGTTAGCACACAGATAGAAAATCAATTGTAATCTGCTTATAATTGCCTTCCTGGTAGAATTATGAGACATTTCTCTCTCGAATTTTACTTCTCTTTTCCCCCTTCCTTCTGCTTTAATTCCCCTGCTGTTTTTCCTCTATATGTCATGTGGAATAGGAGTTTGAGAGGGGAGGTATGGATGGATGTTTTTCTGTGTAAAGCTGTGCATTTTCACATATTGCTGCGGAGCAGCTTGAGACTGTCAAAAGGCATGTTCCACACTGTGGTATTGATGAGCAGAAGTTGCTGAAGGTTTTCCTAACCTTGGGGCTTTGTGCTTAGATGAACAAGGCATTGCTCTCTTTACCTGTTTCCATATTGATTATTTCAGGCTAGATCACATTTCTTGTATAAGGCTGAGCTCATCCAACCAAAAATTCAGATTGCATTTTGCTTACTGAAGTGCTCGACTCTGCACCTGACACTTCCACTCTGCAAGGATGCTTTGCCCCCAAGTTCAGGAATTACTTAAACATTTTGATAAACTCTAGCTCCTTTCATTCTTGAATGCTGGAATGCTGCAGAATTCAAGTGTTCTGAAAGAGTAGTTGGGTTTTCAGCCCTGGACTGCTACAGTCCCATCTGGAAAGGTGTAGATGACCATTCTGAAGCTTGAGGGAGAAGAAAAACATCTCTCCTTCTGCGGCTGCTGGCTGTGTTCTGCCAGGCTCTCCTCGCACTCTGCCTGGCTGTTGTAAGGCTGTTTTCTCTTGATTTATGACACCAGTGTTGCACTCTGGGTTTCACATACATCAGCCTCCTCCCTGCCAGGGGAGATGTCTGTTTATGTGTACCTATGTGTGTATGTGCACACAGATGAACAAAAAAAATGCTACAGGGGTCTCTTGACCTTTAAATGTAGAAAGGTTATATGATGAGACTCAGGAAATGCCGCTCCCAATACCTTTGAGCCCAAAGTATTCTGGGGCTAAAGCAGAAATGGGGTCTGAGTTCTTTTAGGATAAATACATGTAAAACTTCTACAAGATTGTACAAACTGTTTAACACACATTCTTATAAAATGTGGTTTTCTTGAGGGTGGGTAGAGAGAAAACAAAAGCCGTGTTTGGAAGGAGAGGTTTTGCTTAAGTGGAAGTTGGTATTTTGAGAGAAGTGAGGAAGAGACAGCACAACACTAAGTGGTTGGGAGTGAAGGAGAGTTTAAAGGTCATTAGTAATCCTCCCAGTGGAAGAAATACAGTAATTTCTTTTGGTATGAAAGGAATGTCTTAGGAGGAGGTTGGAAGTTACAGAGTAGTGCCCAAGACTGGGGAAGTGAGTGAAGCTGAGCAGTAAGCGTGCCTCTGCTGCTACTGTGAGTACCTGGCAAGCAGTCTGCACGCTGCGGGCAGCGAGGGCTCTGAGGCTGGAAAGAGTCTGAAACCCTTGAGTGCTTCAGTAATTGACAAAAACCGTCATGACAGTTCCTAAAAGACCAGTTGTGTGAGCCATCCTCCCATCTGAGCTATAAAAAGTGATGTGTTGAGAAATCAGTGAGCCAGTTCTTGAAGAAGATTGCCATAAAACTTTGAAATTTTGCGATGAGTTGAAAATTTCTGTTCTGCTGTGACTTAGAGCTTTTATCTGAGAGCTCATGAAATGTGGCACTTGGGCTGAGACTGGCTGGAGGGGGCAGGCTCCAATTCTGTTACTACTGAAACTACTGTCCCCGTTTACTTTTGTTCTGCAAACTGGTGCTACTGTCATAGCTGCTACCTGCAATCTTTTGTCAGTGTGCTTTGCAGTTGCATTATAATTGGTGCCCATATTTGGATAGTTCTCTCAAATCCATCATCTGTAAAGCTGTAGTTTGAACCTCTCAGTTACCTCATCTTTCCTGCACAAAGCATTAAATCCTCATCCTCGATGAGAGACACTTCCGCTATGGAGTGCCATCAGTGTTTTCTTTCATGGAGCTCTCCATTCTATCAAAGGGAGGCTCTGAGAGCCTCACAGATTGTAGCAGCATCCCCTAAGGCCTTCCCAGCTTAAAACTTTCAACTCCTTGGAAAACCTCAGATAATCTCTCCCATCAATACGAGTGCCTATTGTTCATCTTGCTGAACGCACCTCTGGAAGTGGTTTTTCCTGGCCAGGGAAGGGCTGTGATTGCAAATGCCCAGGGCAGTGCACCTGGCTAACAAGGCTCCAGCAGCTGCTCTGAGGTTGTTGCTGCTGTCCTTGCTGTCTGCCAACTGAGCTGTGAGTTGGACTCTTTGCTGTTTCAGAGCTGTCGCAGTTGGATTACAGTCTGGGCTTCCTGAAGTTGTTGCTGAGCTATAGCCCATAGTTACAGCTGAAGGATGGAAATCAGAGTTTTCTGCTTTAACTCTAGTTTCCTCCAGACACTCAATCATCTGACCGTTGGTAGCTTTTTGTGATAGCTGTTGCATGGAGGATAATATCTGATATCCCGCATACATTGGCAAAGACTTCAGCAGGTTCCAGCAAAAAGGTCGTGTGGCTCGTGAATACATTTAGTAGTACCCACTGGCTGGAGTTTGACCTCATCGCCAGATCTCATTCAAAGTTCAGACATTGTTTCCTCTGAACTCTCTGCTTTCTTCCCTGAATGTACCATCCCTTGTGTTATGAGCAGCACTTGGTAACATTCCCTTGCCTGATGAGTTATGAGAGAAACTGCAGTTCCTTCCAGAAGTTTGGTATGTCCTTGCATTGTGGAATGACACAGCCAGCATTTTTCCAAGACTCTGTGCTTTTCCAAGACTAACTGTGCTTGAACTTTATTAAAGTTTAACTCTTAGTTCCATGCATGGTTTCCCCATTAGGTTTTGTTCGATGGTGGTCCTCCATTTGATTTGTTTCATAAAATGGGCAACTTTCATGAGACCAGCTAGTAGTGAAGATCACATGTAACTGCGTGTAACACCAAAATCCATTGTTCTTTGAATTCCATCAAGATGAGACTGAACACAGAAGTGACTTTGGCTATTTCTCTGCTGACGAGAATACTTGCTAAGTTTTAGACATCAGCTTTTTACACATCATATATAGAACCCTAGACAAGGAAACCCTTTACTGTGAGAACAAGTGTTGTCATCTCGATGCTGATCTTTCTGTTCTCTATATACAGAAAGCAGTTTGAATTGTTCATCTGCATCTTGGATTCATCAGTGTGCCTTTGGGAGCACTGGGAAGAAAATGTAGCAGGGGCTGAAAGCAGATGCCTCCAGTGGGCATTGCAAGTAGAGGTTAGTCCATCTGCTGATGCGCAATGCTTTTGTGGAAAGGAAAGCCTCATTGTCTGCTAAGTGCAAGATGACGTTGCAAGAAGAGGTAGTAAGGCCAAGTGTGCTGCATTAGCAAGCCTGCAATCAGTAGATCATATAGTGATTGTTTGCATCTTTTTAACTTTGTGGCTTGCCTTTGGAGCACCATGTTCAGTTCTGGTCTCTGAAGGACAGCAGAAGATATGGCCTTACTGGAGGGAGTGCTGAGAGCAGCTGCCAGGGTGGGTGAGGGCTGGGACACTTAAATGTGTTCAGCCGTGGTAAGGGACAGTTGAGGGAGATCTTATTGCTCTCTTCAGCTATATAGCGAGAGGGTGTGAAGAAGACAGAAATAATCACATCAAAGGCTTGCACTAGAGGAGTAACAGCCAGTAGTTGCAACTCACAGAATGAGAGCTCTCAGGGCCAAAAAGGCTTGCAGTATATTATTTTTAATGGAGGAATCTGCACCAGGTATTCATTCACAGGACAAAGATCTGGTCTGCTTTCCAACTTTAAAAATAAAACCACAACCTGTGTACTAAATGTAGAGAAAATTTCGTCTGCAGTATTCATTTCTAATTTAAAAGTTGCAATGTTCTGAGCTTAGGATGAAGTGAACCTGAGACTCCAAAGACCTACAAAGATTATGTAAAATCACTAACAGATGGTTTGTCTCTTTTTGATATATTAGATAATTAAATGAAAGTGGGCAAGCTGTTTTGTTAATATATAAAATACTAGGATTTCAAAGAGACGGTGTGTGTAGCTTAGTTACCAACTTCCTGGTGGGCTCTCCTGATTTCAGGAATACAGCGAACCTCAAGAAAACCCCATAGCCAAGTGACAGGTAGTCTGATAGGCTGCTGTGCAGCTATTTTCTCTTAATTTATTTTTGAACTTGCATTTGCAGCTACAGTAACCTACTTACTATAGAGTCTGCCTATTGTTGCTGCTTGTCAGTTCTATTAAAAGCCTCTCCAGAAAGTAAGAAAGAATTATACACTAAGTGTGTCTCAGCAAACCGTATTTGCCAGCTCGGTCTTTCTTGCTTCTTAACTTTAAAATCTGGGTGAAGATTTGGACCTTAACACACTTCTCTATCTTTTATCCCAATAAATTATAAGGTTGAAAGTCATGCAGAAAATCTGCTGCTGGCAGCTCCCTCGGGGAAGGCTCCAGTCCAAAATGACAACTGCAGCAGCACGCTACAGGCACAGGAATTGTCTCTCAAACATAACCCTGTGAAGCCATTTAGGGCTACACAAAATCCAACCAACACCTTGAACTCCGTCCAGGAACCCTGGAGATTAAGGAGCTCTGTTGCCAGCAGCATGACCTGGAACACAACCTGTCCGTGTTGCTAGATGGTTTGAGAAGCCTATTTTCCTCTGACACTCCTTTCAAACTCTTAATAATAGCGTCGCACAGATAAAAGATGGGAGGTTGACTAGTGAAGTCTCTTAAATTTGTATTTAAATGAAGAGAATACTTCTTTTCACTTAACCATGTTAGTTTTGTTAGAGGATTTTCTTCTGACAGAACAAATTTGAATAGAATTACTTTGCTAAGCATGACGGCGTACACTTTGTACAGTTGTAGGCATTGTCTGGACGCCCAATATTGTCACAAGGAAAGTTAATTAGGCAGCTCAGATTTTCATGTTCAGAAAACACTCAGACAGCGTGACTCATTTTGGAAGTGGGAAGAGATCAAATCCAACATGTATCACCGGAAACTTCTTTTTGGCTCTAGAGTGATTTGTATCTTGGTGTCTCTCCTTCAATTCATAAGTAATAATAATAAAAAAAGTTAAGAACTTTAACAGTGTAGTCTTTGGCAGTGATCTTAAACTAATTGTCCTCTGGTTTGTGGCAGAGATGTTCAGTGTTGCCCTGTTGTCAGTGGCTCGGCTGCCATCTGGGGGCACGCAGGGGCTTTGGGCATCTTCTGTCCTGCAGCCGCCTGGAAAGCTTTCTGATAGAGCTGGAAGGCCTAGAGTGGAAGTGGCTTTTCTTGGTTTTCTTTAGCAAGCCAGGTAAAAACAAGATAGACTCTTCAATCTGGGATTTGGTAGCTATTAGTGGGTGATTTTTCTCTTTTTTCTTTTTTTAAGGTTTTTTAATCTGGGTTTTCTTAATAACTTAAGATATTTTAGGCACTTGCACCACCAGAAAAGGTGGACAAAAATATAAGATATTGCATTACAGTGCAGTTCTAAAGAAAATGAACAGAACTATTAGACTTGCACTCAGCACTAGTGATGGCTGTTGTGTTTTTCCATATTTACATTTTTAAAAGGAAAAAAAAGCCTTTTTTTTTTTCTTTCTGTCAGAATCTGTATCAGGGCACAATGCAATTCAAGATTCACAGTACTGCGTAGGCCTCACAGTCTTTTACTCCTGTGTGAATTGGACATGTTGAAGAGAGTCCAACAAAGGGGCAGCAAGATCGTTCAGGGACTGGAGCATCTCTCCTGTGAGGCTGAGAGCTGGGACTGCTCAGCTGAGAAGGGGAGGCTCAAGAGGATCCAATCAATGTCTATAAATCCCTGAAGGCAGTGCAGTGAGAACAGAGCCTGGCTCTGCTCAGTGGTGCCCAGTGCCAGGATAAGAGGCAGTAAGTGCAAACTGGAGCACAGGAGATTCCCTCTCACCACCAGGAGCACTGCTGTGCTGTGCAGTTGATGGAGCACTGGCGCAGGCTGCACGGAGACTCTGGGGTTTTCTTGGAGGTCTTCCAAAGCCACCTGGACGTGGCCCTGGGCACCCTGCTCTGGGTGTCCCTGCTGGAGCAGGACTTGGGTCAGAGACACCCAGCGGTCCCTTCAAACCTCAGTGATTTCATGGTGCTGTGGTTCCGTGGAGAAGCACTGCTCTAGTTTTGTGCTCAGTCCATACTGATCGTTGGGCAGGCTTATATCAGAACCTGCAGGCCACCTGGACCCCTTTGAAGGTTATGGCCTGGAGAGGAATGCCTCTCTGCTTTGTTGAATGTTAAGTGTAACTACAGGCAGCTGAGCCTTCTTTCTGGAAGTGAAATAACTCCTTGCCACTTGTTTCACTGTTTTTGGAGATGGTTTTATACGTTATTCTATAGAGAAATTGTACTACATTTTAAAATGTGTTTGATGCTTGTAATTATTTTTTTAAAGGCTAGTCATTTTCCCTAGGCAAAGCATTACTCATCTTTATCATAACACCAGTTGTTTTTCTGAATTCCAGGGAGTTTTTGCTGGTCATTTAATTCATTCCTCTGCATGGAGTGGTGGTGGGTTTTTATTTGGTTTAGTGACCATGTGGGTACAGCCGTGAGCACCATTTGCCATTCCTCAAAACTAAGCAGCCTTCTTTCCAAGTGTTATACTTGAGATAGTTGGTACCACTCCAGTTGCTAACTGATAAAGAGGAATTTTTGTTTTACTTCCACTTCCTGATCTGAAATATAAGCACTTCCCTTGCAGCTCCCCAGGACAATAGTGAACATAGGATATTTTGCTGTGACACAGCAGTGGGCTTTGTCTCAGTATACAACCTTTGTCTCTATTTCATACATGCAGTGGTATGTGATTGATTTAACTTGTACAATCTATTCTTGCAAATGCATCGTTTATAACTGGATGCTTAGCATAAAGTTCTGCAATAAAAGATAATGAAATGCTGTAATAGGACAAGCTGTCTTTCTGATTGCTGCAACAATACCACTTGAGTTACAGAATGACCATTTTGTATGCTTGCATAAAATCATTTCTTCTTAAAAAGCAGCTTTGTTTTCATGTTTGAAATGAGAAGAGTTGGCTGCAAGTAGCAGCTATCTTTTTTTCTTTCTGATTTTTGTTTATAGTAGCATTTCCCCAGTAAATTCAGCCTATGCCACCTGAATTTCCCAGGTGCTGCAGCTCTCTCCTCTGGCCCATGGGACCCCTCAGCCATGCAGTTCAACCCAGTTCCTGATTGTCCTGCCATGTCCAGCCAGCCAGCTTGCAGCTTTGTGTTTCCTTACTCTTCAATCAGATGGTATTAGGGACCTGATGAGCACTGTTTGTGATGTCTGATCTTTAGGAATCTCAAAAAATAGGTGTTTGGAGCTTCCTGAAAGAGCTGCCAAATGCTTTATTTTGGTGACTGGATTTAATTTACTGACTGTGTTCTAAAGGTTGCACAACTAGTCAAGTTATTGGATTTGCAGGTTTTAGCCAAGCAGAGCTTACTTTGTTCATTTGCATCATGTATTCCGAGTGATGCTGTTGTAGCCTATCACAGATGAGATGGGAGATCCACATCGTTTCTGACTAAGGTTTCTTTGTTGACCACCTCATTCACACTTGGAAAGCTTTGCTGTCGTTGCAGACATGATTTAATAGGATGATGTGATGTCTTGTAAGCCTTGGGCAGCATAACCTTTAGGGATGAGCGGAGAAAATTCTTCAGGTACAGGTGGCTGCTTTAAGTAGCTGACATCATGCAAGGAGTCGAATTAGAAAATGTTTTCTTAATTCATGCAACTGCAGCCTGCTGGAATATTTGATATAAATGAATATAACACAAGTAATTAAATTCAGTCGTAGTGCAAGAGTGAAGATTTATCAGCAGCTGACAGTCAGAACTGATTCTGTGAAGACATGAGGTTGGATTGTGGGAAGTTGTTTGGTGGTGTGGGAGTGTTTGGTTTTGTGCATTGTTGTTTATTACTCTACTTGTTACTGTAGAACACATTAAGACAAAGAAGGCTTATTTGCAAGTAAACTAGCAAAGCTCATACCCTTATTTTTAAGGCAGGTTCTCACACTGATCATAAATTTGCCTGAACTGTGAAGTTCTCAGCACGTTACACGTGGACATAACTGGTATCTTACATACCAGAAATACTTATTTTGGCTGAGGGTAGCACAAAAAGTGCCTGGCTCCAGTTAGGAAGATCCTGAACTGATGTCTGATGCCAAGTGATGCTGTGTTCAGCTCTTGGGCATAGGTGAGCCGGGCTGGCTTCTTATTTTGCCTGTAGGAGTTTTAATATGCTTAACGTTATCCAATACCAGCAATGGAGGTAGTCTAAATACCGCAGCAGGGTCTGATTAGCTTTTTCAGATCACCGCTTTTATTTGCTGTTCGCAAAGAGGCTTAATCCAGTGCTGGAGATCAGGCTTCCCACTGGGCTCGTGGGTAGCTTTCTCTTGGCCTTTGTGCAACAGTGGCAGAAATCAGCGAGGAGCTCCTCCTGCAACCGACTGAAGGGCTGTGAGGCAGCGGCTCTCTGGCCATGGGCAGTGCAACCCAGGGAAAGCAGAGCGTGGGCTTCTGGGCAGTGTGTTAGCTGAGTGTGTGATGCAGCCATCAGTGCAGTGGCATGATGGCATGGGATTTCAGTATTTTTAATTGAGCCTCGAGCCTTGCTGCTATTATATGGCACAGTCTGTGTGCTGTGGGGCCTGTTGGATTGGGACGGGTAGGCAAGGCTGAGTTTGGGTTTAGGTTTCATTGGGGCTTACCTCCATGAAAATAAAACAGAACATACAACGTGCTGGCTGTGGCCAACCTCCTGATTTCCTGGCAAGCATTGCATCACTGCAAAGCAACAGGAAAATCTTGACATCCTGAGCAGGGCTATGAAATAACAGGGGAAGAAGCTTTGCTACAAACGAATTTGAGTGGCTCCCAGACAAAGGGTGCTTCTCAGTGCCTTTCTATCAAGTGTCCTAATGTTTCAGTGCCGCTGCGTAAAAATACTCTTTGTTCCATGTATTAATATTATTTGGGGTTGTTTTAATCAATTTTGCCTTCCAGCAAAACTGAAATACACCCACAAATCCTGCTATAGCTCTGCATTAGTGCACATCTATTACACTTATTGACCGATGTACAAAAGTGTCAGGAAATTCAGAAGGCAGTTTCTGAATACTTTTCATTGCTTGGTGTGAGCTCCTTTCATAGCTCTTCACACATTGTACCAATATGATTAATTTTGCTAACGAGAAAAGGGGAACGCAAATAGCTAGTGATGGATTTGCTTCTCTTCAATATACAAAGGAAGTTTCCTGAATAGCCTTTATATTTCTGAGGAGCGTTTTTTTATATTATCATTATTATGATAGAACTCACAACTTTTACCACTTAAAAATAATTCTTTTCTTTGTTTCATGAATTAGAAACAATGAGGAGAAGCCAAAGTCTGCCCAAGCCAGGTGTTTCTTGTTGGCAGCCTGCTCCCTAATGACTCTGGCTCTCATACAGCAGCTGCCTGCTAGCCTCCTTTGTATGGCCCATTGTTGCTGCACACCCCTCGTTAATACACATGCTGCCCGGGGCAGCCCCTGTGAATGACATCAACTTGCTTATCTTAGAAACCCCAAACCTGATGCAGGGCGGGGAGGTTGCCTTGCATCTGCCTAGCCAACTAATTGTGAGCACCGCGGGTTGTGATTGGCTCCCCTTCCTCTCGGTAATAGGTTAAGCAAAGACATTGCGGGTCCATCTGTTCGTCCATTCATTGTTCTGCTCGCTCGCATCAAGTCTGCAGCTGAAATCGTGTTAAGGAGTTGCTTCTGGAACAGCTACAAGAAACCAATGCCTGTGTGCTTTCCAGCGAACGTAAGTATAGGGGCTTCTCTCTGCAGAAATGGGACATTTCTCCTTTCGGATGTTCCAGCAGGTCAGTGTGCCTTCTGACAACGTGTGTGTGTCAGCAGAGATTGGCACGCTTTGGGCATCTGGAAAAAAAGAGAGGAGAAAACGTATCTGAAGACTTATCTTAAAGTGTACTCAAGAGTGGTCTTCTAGCTCAGTACAGTCTGTCAAGGAACTTCTAAAAGCATTAGAAATTGTATGTTTCCAAGAATTTGGAAATGGCAGGCAGTACCCATCAGTAGAACAAATTTTATTGTAGCCCCTTTGGAGGTAAAAGAAGGTTTTGACTTTGAGTTACGATTCTTTTTTTTCTTTCGTTTTTTTTTTTTTTTTTTTTTTTTGTTTTTTTTTTTTTTTTTTTGCAAGTAAGCTGCTGTTTATTGCAATTTTTGAGTGGTAGTAAAGCTTTTTTAAAAAGCAAACCAATTGTCCTTGTTATACCATACAATGAATAAATTTTTCTGTGTGTGAAAATAGGAAGAGCCCTTTTGAGGGGCACGTGAAGGTGCTGTGAAGGTGCTGTTGTGCTATACAGACCATTGAGATATTCTCAGGTGGGAACATGTTCTACTGAAAGCTTTTGTACTTTGAAAGAGATTCATAAGAGTGTCAGATCTAGTCCAGTTAATTTATAAAGCTTCTAATCTGTTTTGTTTTATGTTTTGAGTTCAGATGTTAAGCTGAAGAACTCTGTAACTCCATGAGCTATGTTCCAAGGATCCTGGAGAAAAAAAGAAAAAAAAAAAAGCCCTAAAAACAAAGACCTTCATATATCTGTTGAGAGGGAAAGAGCGTATATAAAGGGGTTAAAAAGAGGTTTGCATTTCTACCACATGCCCTATTGTGTGAACATATGCATGAGTCTATTGAAAGTTTTCAGAAGATGGGCAGGCCACCAGTTGCTGGTCTCCTGCAGTTCCAGTAGACATCTGTTGCCCCAGAGCATTAACCAATCTGTTCAATGGGACATCCTTCCTTTGTTGGACAGAATGATGCAGACAACAGCACTGGCTGAAATACAATGGTAATTAAATACATAGAAACTACAGCAGTAGGTATTTATTACATATTCATTATTTTATTTGCATTGTTGCCGTAGCGTTACGGTTTGGGTAACAGATACATTCATTTTTTTTCTTTTCTGATCAGCGCCGCACTTCTTTTTGTGACAAGTAATTACAGCGTTTCAACAAACTGCCATTTCAATATTTCCCGTTCTCTTTTTAGAAGACTTAGAAAAAGACTTCCTGTGTGAAAACAAGAGGAACTGTTTCAGTGTAGAATGTATCTTCGGAAACTTTGTGGAAGGTCTTTTGGGAATACACAATTTCTATTACCTTGCCACAAGACTTTTTTCCTCCTTGTTATTTTTCTCCGTGAACAAAATTTGCATTAAAATACTTTTTATGTTCAGTCATAAGTGGAAAATATTCAGAATAGGCATTAAAAGATTAGGTGAGTTCTTTTCCCTCATTCCTGTGAGAAACAGAAATATTTTGTGTGAATTGAATTAATGAGTTGATTGTTGTTAGCGGTTACAAAAAATAGTGGTAACTTAAGAAATGGAAAAAAGAATATGGTTCTACCATGTGGTAGCGCAGTGCTCATCCCCAGTGCTGATAAATGTCTTTGACTCAGTAATACAGCATTTCAGGCCTTTATCAGCAAACCCACTGTGAGATACTGCAGTTTCAATCAGGCTGTAGTTTGTTCTTAAAAGTTCTGTTGCTGTATGTCCAAATTGGAAGTTACTCTTTTTTTTTTTTTTCTTCCTTTAAATAAAACAAATTCTGTTACTCCACTGTGAGCACAACCAAAAGTTGCAGACTTTTCTTGACAAGACTTTTTTCACTGGCTTTATTTGCTTGTTTGGCTCTCAGTTGAGTCAGAAATCATAGCGGGTATTTTTCTCATCTGTCTTGCATTGTACCAGTAAGCCTGCTTTAAAACCTACATGCATAATGAGAGTTTCTTGTCAATAAAGAATGCAAGGAGTTTTTCTTATCTGATGTTCCTCCTTGAATAAACGTGACCTTTTCTGCTTTCTTGTGAGCTTCTTTGTCCTGTCTGAAGATACACTGGCATTTATGTGGACTCTAAGTTGGCTCAAATAGACTGCCTCTTTGCTAACCACATCAAGATAAAATAATCAACTCCAGCGTTTAACAGAACATCTGATCTTCATGGTTCTAATCCATGGGTTTCACGTAGGGCATTGCCTTGCAAGCTCCCACATATAGAATTTCAAGAGATGCTGCCAACCATGGATATGGTGTGAAAGTTCAGATATTGCAAACGTTTCTCTGAAAAATTTGTGAGCAGGGCCTAGGCCAAATGCCAGGAGTAGCGTGCTGCTTATGCAAAATGTTTCTGGTATCTTTAATTTGGGGGCTTACAGTAGGTGAATCATTTAACTGCCCTTGAGAGAAAGAGAAGAGACTTAGAAGAGGTACATGTGAGAGTGATGATGAACATTCCAACAAGGCACAAAGCTCAACTCCTGGCCGCTTTTGTATGCAGATGATGTGCAAATCGTCTGAAGTATATTTCATATAAAGGCTGATCTTTGAATACATTCATATGCCAATGAGGTTTTTAATCACGCTGAAGGGTTTTGTGATCGCAGTTGCTTTGAGGCACTTAAACTTCAGCGAAGAAGCAACTGGAAGATGACTTAAGTATTATTTCAACTAACGCTTGACAAACAAAACGTCCTTGTCACTTGGACGCTTCGAGATGTGTTTATTCTATGATGTTAATATCCAACCTCATCCTTCCCACTTCAAAAAAAAAAAAAAATCCCCCTGCTTTTAGCTCAGTGCTGAAATGCCATTTCACAGTACATGGATTTAGGCAGCGCCCCATTATCTGGGCGCGCTCAGCACCAGCAGTACATGAGCCAGCTCAACTTTTCAGGCCAGCTTAGGAGTGTTGCCCATTAACAGGACTTCCTCGAGTCCCAGCAGATTGCAGGCTTGGGAACAATGATGTCGGGCCTTCCAGATTGCTTTGGCAGCTGCATTGTTCTCGGAGGGGAAACCAGACGCACTTAAGTCCCACTCTTTTTCATGGGCTTTTGTTCATACCAAATTATTCTTCTGCCGTGCTAGTATTCATGATGGTATGTTAAAGGAGTGCATCCTAGCAACTAAGGCTTGTTGCTAAGCAGCCTTGCTTCCAAGAGATTTTTCTTGTTTGAGGGTTAGTTTTTTTGTTGGTTTTTATTTGTTGGTTTGTTGTTTTTTTTTTTCAGTCCTGTGAAGGCTTTAGTGTTGGTTTTTTAACTGTATCCTTTTATGGGGACGTTGTTGTGATTTGTTACTAGCACTGTGCTATCAAGTGCATTACATTAGTTAATAAATCACTGTGTGAAAAGGTTCGTTTCCGAAATTCTTCTTGTGTTTAGTATGTGGTGTTGTGTGAACTCCCTTCAGTCAAGAGAATGTAATATTCCTTGACACGCTGTTTGAGGTTGGGTTATGGCCTTACTCCATTCTTATGAGGTCAAGACTGAATAAAACTTGAAGTAGAATATTTTCTTTCCTAGAAGTCACTCTTAACTAAATTATGGGGTTAGACAGAAAACACTTCTGTGTTTTCTTTTGTGTCTTTTTTGAGCTAAAAGTACTTGGGTAAACTGACTGTGCCTGATCTGTATTTGACAAGTTCAGTGAAAACCTTTGCATCTGGATATTACTTTTATATTCTACTCTGCAAGGTGGAAGTGTGGAAGAGCTCTTTGTTTTATAGTCGTCCTTTCATGGAAAGTTTCCTTTTTTATAGTGCCCCTGCAGTACGATTGCTCTGTGTGGTCCGTTTTCATGTGTGAGAAATAATCTTCTACTTTTCTGATTGAAGCATTTAGCAAAAAATTCCCACCTAAAATAACAAAACAAGGGAGAAAGACAGAAAGCTGTCCTTTGGAAATGTACACTATGGAAATAATGCTTTGATGAAATGGATTTATGTATAACTGCCATTATGCAAAATTGCTCAAGAAAAACTGCAATTTTTCTTCTTCCATTCTTTTTACATGACTTCTTCCTATAGGTTTAATGTGGTCTAGCAAATGGCTTCCACAAGTCAAGTCCAAGAGTTGAAATTAGCATTTATTTTTGCTGAATTACTGGCTTGACAAAAAGCCTGTTGCAATTGATGAAAAGACTTTCCTTGTCTTTATTGACCACTAGAGCAATCTGTGCCTCTGCATCTTGTGTGTGTTTGTAACACAGCACTGTTGAGAGCAGTTAGTCTTTCTTCACTTAAATATCACTTTATAAGGAAATGCAGAAATAAGTCAAGTGTATTCAATTTAACTGATAGTGTCTTTTAGGGCCAGTAAGTTTTTACTGAATTATGTTTTCTGTTGTAATTATTTATTTTCGCACCTTTATTTGCCTAATAAGCCAGCTAATCTTGTATTATGCTAATTTCTATTGAACAGAGAGTCTAAGCTGCTTAGTTTGAAAGGTTTTTGGTAGATGTATTTTATAGCTGCATTTTTGTTTTAATGTTGCAATATTGTCTAAAGTTAGAGAAAATACCAGGTTACCTTTAGGTCTTGGTTAGAGTTCTGAGTTTACAGCAAACTGAACTTTGTTCAGTTTCCTGTTCATTAAAAACCCATTTCTGGAAATGGCTCCGTAAAAGCATTTCATACACGAAGAAAACAAATGATCAGTCGTTACTCAGGTTAGCTATGTATGCTCCTTTTGGAAAGTTTTTTCCTGGAAAAAAATGTCCATGCTCAAAAAAAAGCACCAAGTTTTGTGTCTTTGCTGTGAGAGATTAAGTGCAATTCTGAGAAGGCAACAATAAAATACAACAGAAATAAGATGTGTAACCAGTTGCAACATTTTTGTTCTCTCTTTAGGAATACGGAGCGCTTTATATTCAGGAATACAAGAAAAACAGCAAAGTGGAGTCAAGTACATGCAGCAGCTTCATGGGCTTGAAGGATCATCTAGGGCGTGACTTAGGCCATCTTTATGTGGCGAGCACTGGCACACAAATAAATGCAATTGTACCTTGGTCAATGGCGGAGAAGCCGACGATGGATAAGGTTAATTCTAGGAAAGAGGATGTAGACAAGGAGGCATCTGAGGAGACTTCGGGAAGCTCCAGCTGTGACTCTGAAGAAGGCACAAATTCTGATAATGATTCAGAGAGACTGAATAATTCTGCATCAGAATCACATTTATTGCCTAAGACTCACCGACAGCTGTGCCGATCTCCTTGTTTAGAGCCTCATATACTAAAAAGAAATGAAATTTTGCAAGACTTTCGGATAGAAGAGGCTCAGACAGTACCGAAGGAAGTCGAAAAGCCCTCTGATGTGGTGAAAGAATATCAAACCAAACTGGAGTTTGCACTTAAGTTGGGTTACTCTGAAGAGCAGGTTCAACTTGTACTAAATAAACTTGGTACTGATGCTTTAATAAATGATATATTGGGAGAACTTGTCAAACTTGGGAATAAAACTGAGACTGATCAGTCTGTAACTAATGCTAACACTAGTGTAATGCGTGAAACGTCTTCCATAGAGTCTCAGAGGTCAGAATCTCCACTGCAGGAGGATGTGACAGAGGATGGTGACAACCTGAGGCCAGTAGTTATCGATGGCAGCAATGTTGCAATGAGGTACGTGACTGTGACGCTTTTTGCTTTTGTATTTCAATGGAAACAGAATTACTCTGGTTCAAGCACTGATGTACTATTTAATTGCCTAAAACTGTGTGAAGGTTCTCTCACAAGCATCATCCTCAACTAAACAGCATGCCAATGTTGTAATCAGGTTAGTGGTCTGTAAGAATTCATGTCAATCTCCCTGTGTAACCAACTATCAAATCTCTCCTTCCCATTGCCAGTCTAATACTTAATTAAATTTTGGTATACTTAGCAAACCTGTATTAGGCACCACTGCTATGAGAAATTGTTATATCCAGTTACATACAGAGGGGCAAAGCAAATGTAAGATTAGAGAGGATTATGAAACAGTGACTTAGAAGAAAGTAGCTTGAGGGATACTTTTCCTTGACATGTTGTTCTATAAGTGGTTTATCTGTAAAATTTGACTGTTGATTATCAGATTCAGAGCTAAGTTTTGGTGCCGCTAGCAGCTGTGATTGTGCCTTTAGACTTTTCACTGACATACCTGCAAGTGACACAGCTATCTAGAGCATTCAGCCATTCTGACCCCAGTAATATAGGTGCATAGCAATAAACTTGTTTGGGGAGAGGCATTAGGTTCATGCTTCCTCAGTGATGAAAGAGGAGATAATGCAGGAGTGCTCAGAAATGGGTTTTTTTTTGTCAGTATAAAAGATCAGTTGACTAACTGATGAGTAACAAATTGGTTAACTTGTAAGGATTGTCCAAGTACTAGCACCACAGGTTAGAAGGGTGTTTTGGTCTCCTAATGAACTATCAGGATAGTAATAAAAGTTCATGCAAGACTGTTCAGAGCTGAAGACTTTTATTAACATTATTTTCTGTTCAATTGGATTACCTTTGGATGAGGTTTTTTTCAAATGAAATTTAAGTACAGCTCTTTAGAGCAGTGCAGTAGCTTTTATGTATTTAAGTAAAAGTGGCTAGCCCATAAACTACAAGTAATGCTTCTTTCTAAATTGGGTGTTCCAATGAGTTTCTGTTACCTGACGTATCATTCAGCTTGAGTTGTGAGGGAGTTACATCCAGATGAACACTATTTGATGCTAAAATAGATTTGAATTGCATTTTACAGAAATACCTCCCCTCACTTTCCTCTAGGCTGAACTAGCCAAGGCACCTCAGCCGTTCCTCACACATCTTGCCCTCTGGACCCTTCACCATCTTCATAGCCTTCCTTTGGATGCACTCTGATAGTTTTATATCCTTCTTATATTGTGGTTTCCAGAATTGCATGCAGCATTTGAGGAGAGGCCAAGTAGCTTCTGCTCAGCCGCTTTTCCTTAATGTTTATTCAACTATTAATGTAAGTAATTAGGTTATGACTTTCTATTCTCAATTACTTCCCTGACCACCTACATAAAGTGGGCCAAGTGTGAATTTATGATATGCACAGTACAGGGCCTTAATGTATAGAAAATGATAAGTAACTGTTTTAATCTATATCCAGGAATCCAATTGACAGGTCTTTATTTTTCTGTCACCAGCTGTAAATCATAGAATCACTGTGTTTGGAAGGAGTCTCATAGTCCAGTCACCCTGTACAGAGCAGTGTCAATTCAAGGCCATGTCCAGTTGAGTTTCAAACACTGAAACTTGCTGAGGCTCCCATTGGCCCATTTCTCTACCCTTCCAATGTCCTTTTGAATGGCAGTATATCTTTGTGGCATATCAGCCATTCCATCCAGTTTTGTGTCTTCTGTGGACTTGTTTCAGAGTGCATTCTGTCCCATCATCCAGGGCAGTAGTGAAGATACTGAGCAATGCTGGCCCCAGTATCAGTAGTCCCTCGGGGTACACCGCTTGTGACTGGCCTCCAAGTGGACTTCATGTCACTAATCACAACCCTTTGGGTGCAGCGTTGAGCCAGGTTTCAGTCTGCCTCTGTCAGCTTATGCCACCCATATTCCATTAGTTTGTCGGTGAGGCTGCTATCAGAGACAGTATCAAAAGGTTTATTTTTTAAACCTCAAAATAAACAGCATCCACAGCTCTCCTAATCCACTGAGACAGACATCTCATCATAGAAAGCTGTGAGATTGGTCAAGCATTATTTGCTCTTCATAGCTCCATTTGACTATCTCAATCACCTTCTTGTACTAAATATGTTTGGAAAAGGCTTTCAGGATGATTTGCTCCATCACCTTTACAGGGATTGAGGTGAGGCTGACCAGCATGAAATTGCCTGAACTGTCCTTGTTTCTCTGCTTGATGATAGAAGTGATCTCCTTGATGATAGAAGCTCTCTTCCAGACCTCAGGAACATCCACATTCACTATGACCTTCCAGAGGTTTCCAAGAATGGCCTTGTAATCAGCAAGCTCCTTCAGCACTCCTGAGTGCATCTTGTCGGTGCCGAGTAGCTTAGGAATGTTCAGTTGAAGTGCTCCTTAACCTCTGCTGAGGAAAAGCAGTCTTCTTTGCTCCAGACTGTTCCTTTGGTCTTGGGCCTGGGATTCCTGAAGGCAAATTTTACCTATAAAAACTGAGGCAAAGAAAGCATTGAGTACCTTCAGCTTTTACATATCCTTTGTGGCCAGGTACCCTGTCTCTTTCCTCCAGGGCCATATCCCATGGGACTCTTCCATACAATGTAAAGTCTGCTGTCCTCAAGTCCAAGGTTGTGATCCTGCTTTTTCCATTGCTCTTCCTTTTCAGAATCCTGAACTCCATCACTCAGATCACTGCAGCCAAGGCTGCCCGTGGCCTTCACATTCCTGATCAGTTCTTCCTTGTTTGTAATTTTTAGGTACAGCAAGGTTGTCATGTTGGATCCTCAGTCACCAGAGTCAAGAAGTTGTCATCAGTGCACTCTAGTAACTTCCTGGGCTGTTTGTGCATTCCATTGTTGGCCAGCCAGATGATAAAAAACAGTTTTGCTCTGTTTTCGTTCTGCCAGATGACCAAGATATGTTTGCTGTGCTTTGTCAAGTGGATTATATCATTAGCTAGAGATCAGTCCTTTGTTACAAAGGAGGTTCAATCCTCTGTTTATAAAAGGCGCATCCCTGTTGTTGACGTCAGCTGTGCAACCAGTTGTTTACCTGCATGACAGTCTCTTCCTTTCAAGAAAATAGGCAATAGTAAATAAGTTGAACTTCCATATGCAAAAGAACAATGTTTGAAGCAGTGAGGAAGACACAAGAATTCACCCATAGTTCAGACAATCTTATTCAAATGTTCATACCTTAATGTCTGGGATACTGTTACAAGAACCTTAGTTCTATGATTTGGCATGGTCTTTTCTTTTTCTTTCCTCTTTGCCTTTCCAGGGTGTTGCCAACTAGCCCTATTTGGAGCTGCTAGTAGGAAAAGCAAGACCATTGCTAATCTTTGAAGAGAGATTTCTGAGAGCTTTCTTGTATGCTCTTGCTGGACTGGGTATTCTGAGCTATATTCTTACTTCATGTTGTTGTAAGATAAGTTCTTGATGCTGCCTTACCATAATAATTGATATCATTTACTGTAATTATTATTTTAAAAAAGAACTGCTAATTTTCTTTTAAAGGGATGAGACTGATTAGTGTGCATATGTATCTAAATCTAAAATTGGAACTGAACAGTAGATGAGATAATCCCCTACAGCAGCTGTAGAACTCTTGATACACATTTAGCACAACTGGGGTGAGATTGGACTGAGTGGTAGGAACCTGGGTTCTTTTATACTGTACCTGAGCAGTGACGTACACTGTCGTTGTAGAAAACTGGGTATATCTAATCCTACTGCAGAAGTGTTCTTTTTGCACGTAGTTGATGATGTTGTAATGAAAAATGGTGGTTTAAAGTATTAGTCCACAAGGATGAGAAAAGTATTTGTTCGCTGACGTAAAAATGCACTCGGTGCCTTATTTAGTATGAGCTACTAGACAAGTAACACATTTCCATCCACAGTAGTTCTGTATCCCCATTTGAACTTTAAGCAAACCTACACTTTCCACTTATGTAAGTGAAGAAGACAAAGGGTGATCTTTGCCCATCGAGCAAATACCAATCACCAGCTCTTCACCCCTGTGTCTGCTCTCTGTTCTTCATTGTGTTCCCAGACCTGCTCTTTGTGCATCCCAGGCTGCCTCTTCTGAGCCTCAGCAGTCAAGAATGAAGGGGACAAGGTCCTGTTCTTCCATGAGACAACAGAGACAAGGCTTTGAGATTCTATTTTGCCCCTTCTTTACTTCTTTACTGCTGAGATTCAGAAGGTTCCTTCTGAAGAGAGAAATATGCTGCAGCACAGTGCTTTTTCCATGCTTGTCTTTTTCAAGGATAAGTCTGGGACTCTGAAAATTGCCTGAAACTAGTTGCTGCTGTGATACTTTTCTTTGCTGGAATCAAAGTCAAGCTTTTGCTAAGAAAAGTAAGGAATGAGGAACAGAGTTGTTAGCTAGAAAAACAACTGGAAATTTTTCTCTATGGTGTTCATGTGCTTCTGTCCCGTATTTGTTAGCTTTGCTTGACTGTTGTGGGTACCTTCACTTTCTTTGCCAATGGGAAGAAGTTCAACACTTTCAGTAAACCTACATAAAATTTTGTGATGAAAACAGAGACAAGAAAGTCTGAACTTTGCTGTACTCACAATGACAGCAACATGAAAACAACGTTGAATGGCAATTAATTGGAGGTTGTACTTGCTGTATTAGATTTTTTTCAAACAATTTCAGAATTACATCTGAAAAATAACTGAAATCTTGATCATATGCTGTCTGGGTTTGCTAGTGGAAATGCAGAATTTTGTTCTGAATAACCAGATTTGTCTTAAAAATTCACCTTTTGAATTCCAAGATTATGTAGGCTCTGAACTTCTGCTTGCCCTTTTGGAAAACTTTGACCTGTATTGGAGGCATATCCTTGCTAAAGGACAATGCAACCTGACAAAACTATTGCACTTTTCTTTGGGAGAGGAAGATACTGACTTAGGGGACTTTCACATAAGAAAGGAACAGGTTTCCCAGAGAGGTGGTGGATGCCCTGTCCCTGGTGACACTCCAGGTCAGGCTGGCTGGGGCTCTGAGCACCTGATGGAGCTGTAGATGTCCCTGCTCATGGAAGGGGGGTTGGGTTAGGTGACATTTAAGGGTCCCTTGCAAATCAAATGATTCTATGATTCTATCAGAGGCATTTTGCAGTTTTCTTACAGCTTTCACTCCCAGCCATCTATCCAACTGGATGGTTTGGGTGCTCAGCAGGGGCAGAAATGCACTTCCGTGTCTGGCAACTGTGACAGCACTGGTGTTGTTCAAAAGGATCTGTGAGATACCCAAAGGCAGCTATCAAGCATTAGGCATCTCCGTTTAGGAATCTGAGCCTTGTCCATGTGTATTAGTCATGATGCAGGTCATTTGACCGTGGTAAAAGTTTTGCTGATACCAGTCTACTTAGTTTTTCCGCAGCTGGAAATGACTCTGCACACTGTCAACCAAAGGACGATTTGAGTTGTCTCTTTTATGCCAGATGTAGTTTCCATCTAGCAATTAAACTGCAGACTTATTAAAATAATTGCACTAACAGCTTAGCCTCTTCTCAGACTGAGCTCAGTAGGCACAAGAACGTGGATGGATTCAGGCATCCATCTTACCGGTAGCCTAAAGCAGTGTTTTTTCTCCATAGTCTGCCTTGTTTCTGAGATTATTTTGAGAAACCGCTCCAAGCAATAGATAAAAATATTTTTCCAACAAGTAATGATCATGTGGCTGGCAGCTTGTTACTGGCAGCTCTCAGTGCAACTTCTCTTTGCCCGTTTTGAAGTCTGGCTGCAGCGTGCGTGACTCTGGTTCAGTCAGACACCTGCGTGTTGGGCTGGTGGCAGCACTTCATACCCCTGTAGTGGCATTTTGTGTGGTGTTACAGCCTCCAGAGCTCCTTCAAAGACCTCAAAGCATGGGGGTCATTTGTCATGGTCTAATGGAAAGAAAAACACATTTAGAAACTGTTCTATCCACATCACACCTGCACCACATTGTACAAATAAGGAGCAAATGCAGAACGGATAGAAGATTTGGGTTGCTGAGAAGTGCTTTGGGACAAATTACTGTGGGCAGGAATCTGGTGGAAATTCGAAGAGGTTTTTTTTAGAAAAGGGTTGAGATTAGATACAAAACCAGTCTGCCAGCCTAACAAGGCACTGAGCCAGGGTGGAAATGCTCATCTCCCTGTTGTGGACTGCTTTCCTGTTGTTACCTGCTGGAAGAAAGTAGTTTGCTAGTCCTCTGAGTTCGCTGGACTGATCTACATTTTGTTGTTCCTGTTTTTAGTCAATATGCTTTTTCCTGCAAAGTATCTCATGTCCAGGTTTCACTTAGATAAAAGCCTGTGGATGAATTGCGACACTCATCAGCGTTGCCTTCAGCTCTGATGTCATTAGTGTGTGCGTATCCTGCAGCTTTCAATCTGAGAGCCAAATTTTGGGTTGAATATTGTATGAGAACGCACCAGAAGTCTTGCAACTGTTGTTAGCAATCAATGTTTTAGGAGCATGCTTCACTCTTTTCAACTGTTTAGCCACATGAAAATCGAATGTGGGGACAAATAAGGAAATGGGGAAGATAAAAATGATTTGATCAGATATCTTACCACTGTTCTACTGACTGCTAGCCTAGAAAATGCTTGACTGTTTTTGTTCAGGAAGCATTCAGGGTTGTACTGCTACTTTTTATCCTTTTAAAAGTGAAGCTACATCTATCAAGAGACCAAATATAACAAAAAAATCACTCATGAAGGGTATGAAATAGTAATAGGTGCTTAAGAAATATTTCTGTGTTCCTTTAAGTTAAAGCAGTGGTTTACATGCAATCGGTCAGTAGGCAGAACCAATGCAGAACACAGTGATTTCGCTACCACTGTCATCCTGCCTGCCCCGAGCCTCCATATTCTTGTCATATTTGAGAAGAGATTGAAAAAAAAAGAGAAGTACAAATATTTCTCCTGTTCTTTACCAGAAGGAAGAAAGGCAGGGAAGAGGGGTGATTTCAGTCCTTTCATCGTATGATGTATCATAAAGCAGATGAAGCACAATGATCAGAGAAGGAGAGCATGAAATTTGCATCACCACAAAACCAAAAGCACAAATTTTAACCAGGTGCTTTTCAGAGTTTCTCACTAATAATTTAAATTGGACTTTGTATCAGTTCCAATGTTAGCATGGGCACGGATCAGAAAAGTGGCAGAAATAGTGTGAAGATTTATGTGAACTTTAAATCTCACTCAGCAGTGCCTGAAAGTTTGTATGCATTGTAACATACTTCATGAGAGTTTAAGTACATTCCAGATTGATGTTCTGAGTGGCAAGATTTTCATGTTTTGTGTTAGGCTGAGCTGCCTTTCCCTTGCTGTGCCTTGAGCAGTGTGGCTTGAATTCCAACTGGATGGAAAGCAACCGGAAAGAATTCTCATCTCTTTCAGGCCAGCATCTCATTCCAGAAACAATTTCTCACATTTATGGGAAAAAATGTACTGTTCATACTGTTACTAAAACGAACTCTTACAAAACACTTGTTCTCTGTAAGGAGTGAAGTGTGGTCTTACCCATTGGAAACCAGAGAGATTGTTTAGAGTAATAACAGTACAATGATTTCACTGGAATTTAGAAGCTGGAACAAACCCTTCCCAACTGTTTTAAAATGGATTGCAGTGTGTGTACGGTTGTACATGGCCTGCTGATAGCGTGAGCAGTAACTTCTTGTATCAGCTCTGCAGGGGAGGCCTTACATCTGCGAGGCTGAGGCGTGCAGAGGGGAAACCTCACGTCACCCAGCAGAAGTAACTGTCCCTGTGCCAGCTAAAACCCACGGGCTGACAGTCTGCAGCAACTGCAGTGTCTTAGTACGGAGCTCACGTTTCCAGGTCCTGTCTCTGGAACTGCTGGAAAAGGAAATAATGGAAATAATGCAATTTCTTGGTTAAACCCACATTCTGGTAGTGGTCTTTTGGTTTTGTTTTTCTCTTTTTTTTTTTTTTTTTTTTTTGGTATTTTGTGCAGAGCCTGTGACATCCAACACAGCCTCTGCTGAGGACAATGCTCTGTGAGATGTGTCAGCCACAACTCCTTGTCTTTCAACTTGTAGACTCATAAGAGCAGTGGAATCACAGCATGGCTTGGGTAGATGGTCCTTAAAGCTCACCCACTTCCAATCCCCAGCTGTGGGCAGGGCTGCCACCTACCAGATCAGGTTGCCCAGGGCCCCATCCAGCCTGGCCTTGTGTGCCCCTAGAGGTGCACGCCACACCCTCTGCAGGCATTTCAAATCTAAACAGCTTCTGTTTTTTTCTCACTACTACAGGGCTGTCTCATCCATTGCAGCATTATTCAGGCTCCCTCAGACTGTCAAGAAACATGAGCAGTGCAGCATGTTAGAGAGGTGGAAGCAGCAGGTACTTCAGAATGGTTCTGCCAAACAGAGAAAAGCACAAGTTTTAAAATATTTTTCTAGGGTTTGTATTTCCCTATAAACTTTACTACTGGAAGATCTTTTAGGTGACTAGCTCTGTTCATATCTTTCACAAATCACTCCTTAGTGGTTGAATTCTCTTACCTTTCAAAAGCCAGATGAGGAGGTGTTCATACAGGACATGGCAAGCCAGTGAGGCAAAAGCTAATGGCTTGCTGTCACCCTGTTTGTCCCTTTTGCTATTAGCAGCTTGCTGTCATCCTGTGTATCCCTTCTGCTGTGCAGAGCTGTGGGCTTGGGAGGGACCTCGTGGAAATTGCTGATCTCCTCTTGTGCATGGGGACAAAACCTGGACCAGAGCCATCTGACTTGTACTTACAAATGTCCACTGAGGAGATTCCAAATCATTTCTAGGCAGATTGTCCCATTAGTCAGTTAGAAAGCCTTTTCAAGCATATTGCTTAACTGTTTCTCATGCATTTTGTGCTGACTTTGCCATCACTGCTCAGTGGGACTGCCATGGGCTGACCAGGGCTGGGAGCCAAGCACCCACCCAGCTGTTTGCTCACCACCACCCCACAGCAGGACTGGGGAAAAACAGGAGGAACGAGAGCAAGAAAACTCAAAATAAGGACAGGGAAATTGCTTACCAAGTAGAATTGCAGGCAAAAAAGGCTGGAACCAGCTGTGTGCAGCATGGGACAGCCTCAGCCCGTCCTCCCAGAGGCCACCTCTGCAGCCTCCCCAGGACCATGGGGGCCCAATGGCTGATAGACATGCTCTGTTTTAATTACATGCGATGTGCTGAAGACAGTTTTGTTCCTCCATAGGCTTGTTTATCCTAGATTAACTGAATGCGCTTTTTCCAGCATTTCCCCATAGGTCTCGTTTTGCTTTCCTTTGGATTTTTTCCAGTTTTCCTGTGTATTTCATGTTCTGTGGTGCCTGAAATTGGATGTGGAAGTCAGACGAGGCGTCACCTACCTTCAGAAAATGAAATAATTGCGTCTCTCACTTTACCTCAGACAGTTATTGCACAATGGGTGCACTTCTTTTGTTTTGCTTGTGTCTGATCATATTCTGCTGAACTTGCGCCTCTCCATGGTTTTTTAATACACAACTAATTTCACCTTCCTGAGTGCAGTACTAAGCAAATTCTTAGTTTTCTCTTGTTGCTTTAACAGGGTGTTTCCAGTTTGCCTGAGCTGTCTGTAGAGTGCCTGGTGTTGGAATCCTTCTCCTCTGTCTGAGCTTGAGGGAAGCTCCTGCTGGGCTCTGCCACCGTGCCCTCAGGGCTCACTATTTGTTGCCAGCATTTCCTAAGAAATTTGCACTTTTTCATGTCAGCATTTCAGCTGTCCCATATCAAATCTCCATTACGGCTGTTATATACCAGATTTTTGGTTGGGCTGTGAGGATTTTTAACACTCTGCTTATGTTTTTTCCTTATTCTCCAGTCTGCAAAGAGATGCTGACAGTACTCTGCAGATTCACAATCCCTCTCCCATGCCATACAATTGATGGCAGTGTTTGGTCAAAGCTCAGACTGACTCCTGCTTGCCTTTAGAAACTCTGGAGCACGTGGATAACGTGACATTGGGTGGGAGATGTGTGCTTCACTGTGTTCCGTGTGCACTCAGAGAAAAGCAAAGTCATATAATAAGGAAATTTAATGTGTGTTTCAGCCATGGGAACAAAGAAGTCTTTTCTTGTCGAGGGATCAAATTGGCAGTAGATTGGTTTTTGGAAAGAGGCCACAAGGATGTCACCGTATTCGTGCCAGCGTGGAGGAAAGAACAGTCGAGACCTGATGCCCTTATCACAGGTAAGCTCTGCTCTGCCTTCACTGGCTGGTGGGGTGCTTTGTTCAATGTGAGTGGCTATTGGGCAAATTGTTAGAAATGTAAGACTGCAATAGAAGGTATCTTTGGTGCACCAACTTCATTACAGTCTTTAGGAAAGAAAAGAAAAGGACAGAGTAGTGCCCTTTCCACATCTTCTTTCTCTGCTCGCCTTCTAAATTTTTCTTTAATGCTGCTCCTGATGTCTTCAGGGACGTAATTGCCATTTTTAAATCTGTTACGCCCGTGTAGCCTTGGCAGCAAAGAGGTTTGAAAGCTGTGATTCACGGAATGATCTTTCTTGTGGTGAGCAGAGTCTGCCAGCCTGCCCTGTCTGCAGTCACCTGCAGTGAGTCACTGCCCTGTGCTGGGAGCAAAGGGAATGATCCCGGCAGCGTGGAGCAGTTCCATTTGGAACATTACTGTTAACGAGTGAGAAGGCTGCTGATTTATTTGTTTTCTTCACTTTGAATGTGTTTACTCTCCAAACAGTTTGATGTAGATGCAGTTGTTTCTTTATCCAGCTTCTTGATTCCCTATGAAGGCTGAAGGGTTGTCTTCCTGCTGCTGAGAAGTTGAAACAGAGGAGAATCAGAATTTTTTTATTATTATTATTATTTTTCAGCTTTTTAAACATGCCTTTAAAGCTGCCTTTAAAGGAAGGGAAGCTTATGAGAATAGTAGTGATGGCTGCTAAAAGAATATGGAAGCATGTTTTGATTTCCACATGCATTTCTGAATTTCTAGAAAGATCTTTCCAGTGCTTCATTTAATTTGCTTGCTGGTTACTAGAACATATCATGTTAAGGCAAAAAATGGATTTGGAAAGGTATTGTTAGCCCTCATCAGAGGTGGTGTGGGATCTTTCCCTTGAAAGAGAACGTATACATAGGTAAACATTTGATGTAGCCTATTGCAAAGGAAATAAAGAAAACCATAACCTGAGAAAGAAGATGTATTAACGTGTCTCAAGGCTTGAGCTGGTCTTGTTCAAGTCATTTCATTATGTTAGTGTTTGAGGTATGAGAAGAGCATTGGCTGAGTAATAAGGACTTGACTACTTAGAGTTGAAATGTAGCACTTGCTAGAGCTGTGGCTAGGACTAGAATCCCAAAAAGGAGTTTTGAGAAAACAGAAATTCTAATTTCGGCTATTTTTCTACCAATGGAAGATGAATTTGCTGTGCCTTGTCAGGGAGCTGGTAAATGGGAGGCAAATCGAAGAAGAATCATAGAATCATGTATTCTTCTTTGTCTGTGCTGTGAAGCAGGAGTTCTTCAGCTTTCTTAGCAGGATGCAGGGTGCCTGCTTGTAGCCAGCCTGCAGAAGCACATTGTGCTGACACTCCATTTCCAGAGATACTGAAACATGTGACCACCTGCAATTTTGTCAAGGTCTGAAGTGACTGATGTGGGAATGGCTCTGCGCTGTCCATATTTGTGAGGAACTTCTTGGACCAAACAACAGCTGCATTTTTCTTATTACTACCTGCCATTTATCTAGACATGACAGATATTTTGTTCTTTCTTAATGGGGAAAGAAATGGCCATCCTTCAGACTCTTACATATCATTTGCTGCATGGGGGGAAAAATGACTGCAGAAAGGATGGACATCATTTTAATCTTGTGGCTTTTCTAGTGAGCAGATAATGTTGGCCTGAAATATATTGCTTATTTGTAATATTTATGCTGTATTTCTTCCTGTTGGAGACTTTTTTTTTCTGTATGGAACATTTTCTCTGTCAGGTTTCTTTCACTGCACAATAGTGATTTGAGATCTGAATCATTAAGAGCCATGACTCATATACAGTGTGTGTCTTCTGCAGTTTCAGGAGTTGCCTAGCTTTCTGTTAATTTTTCTTTCATAGCATTTTTCTTCCGTAGCTTGTCTGCTGTGAGCAGAGCGATAGCCAATAGAAGTGACCCAAGGTGGGGATGCCCCAGTGCTTAGCACTGTGGTGCTGTGGCCAGAGTCTTAGTCCAGGTTACCCTCTTTGGTAGCCTGAGCTCATCTTTCAGAGCTCCTCAGAATGTATTTTGGTAACAAAATGACATCTTAAGCCTTCTTAGGAGGTGTTCTAAATTTAGGTAGAGCCTGAGGTTTGTAAAGAATGCAGGTTTTCTGATCCTTGTGGTACTGTTAGTAGTCACGCCGTGTTTCGATTTGTTGTGGGTTTTGTTGTGTTTGTATTCTTTTGAGTATTGTCAGTTGGCTGCTGACTCTAGCTTTGAGTATCACACATCAGACACCTTCTGCTGGAATATAACCTTTTAAGACATGGTTATAAACGCTTCCTAAAATCTAATGTCTTTGGAGATCAAACAAATACATTTTCATTTTATTTCTTCTTCAACTTTTGATTCTTTTTCTTTGTAGATCAAGAAATCTTGCGTAAATTGGAAAAAGAGAAGATTCTTGTATTCACACCATCCCGCCGAGTGCAAGGGAGAAGGGTGGTGTGCTACGATGACCGATTTATAGTGAAGCTGGCCTTTGAGTCAGATGGCATCATTGTTTCTAATGATAACTACAGGGATCTAGCAAATGAAAAGCCTGAGTGGAAGAAGTTCATAGATGAACGCTTGCTAATGTATTCGTTTGTTAATGACAAGTAAGTCATTTTATCCTTATATGTGCTACTACATAACTGAGGAAAGCGCAGTTTGAAGATTTGTATGAATTTGTTATCTTCCACCAAAATCATTAAGTACATGTAAGAAAACAAAAGGAATAGTTAGTCATGTTTTTGGTGTTGTGAGTGAAAGTACTTGAACTCTGCTTCTTTGCTTTTTCGTAGTAGTATTTTTATATCTTTTCACCGTAAAATTGTTTGCCTCTTCTAGTGTATACCAATGTGTATTCTGTATTTTACGTGTGCTACAGTGTCACACTGAAATTCTCCTGGTGTACTGAGCCAGCAGTTTTGAGAACCTGTGGCTCCAAAAGCATGAAGTCATAGAGCAGCCCAGGTTGGGATGGACCCACTTACTACTGGTGGCTTTTTGTTGTGGCATAGGCAGTGCTGCAGCAGAAAGTCGATCTTGTGCGGCTGTGGTACAGTGACATCAAAAGCTGCAGCTGTTTTCAAGAAAACAGCTCTCAGGGTACCCAAACATAAAGATGTTAGCATGGCAGGCTATAGCGCCTGGAGGTTCTTGTTTAGTGCAGGAGGAATGTGAAAGGGCATTTGCTTCTGTAATACTTTTTTTTGTTGCTTTATAGATTTATGCCTCCTGATGATCCTCTTGGCCGCCATGGCCCAAGTCTGGATAATTTTCTTAGGAAGAAGCCTATTGTGCCAGAACACAAGAAGCAGCCGTGTCCATATGGTAATTTGATTTCCTGCTCATCAGCTTTCTGTACTGCTGGAACTGGTGACTCAGCCCCTGCTTTATTCTAATGCTGCCAGAATTAAAACTTTTAGATGGAGGTTTTTACATTATCGTCTTAGCCTGAGAATGTTTAAAATGATGAGCACTGGAGTTATTGCAGGCTGAAGGGATTTTTTTAATGTGATGGTTAAAGAACATTTCTATCTACCAGCTGAACTAAAGGAGCAACTTCATCAGTCTTTGGTAGAAAGAGATCTAAAACAACGCCTGGATTCTTCAGGCTCTGGAAAGCTACTTTTGGCCAGATAATGGATTGAGCTTCCTCAAGTTTAGCTGCTGACCATCTTAACTGAGCTGAATGTCTACTGCTTTTATGGCTCCATAACATTCACATTAAGTTTCCCACTTGTATGTCTTCTTAGCACAGTACACCAAGTGCCTGCATACGCACTGATGATGTGTTCAGCTCAAAGTGTGTCTGGTAATGTTGGTCTGTGTTCTGAAGCAGTTGCTGCAGAGCACTACCACTGCCTCTTTTACCCACAGTACATGAAAGGAGATCTTAACTCTCACTCTGCATCACACAATAGCATTTGCAAGATCTTCATAGAATCATAGAACCAGAGAATGGTTTGGGTTGGAAGGGACCTTAAAGATCATTTGGTTCCAGCCCCCTGCTATAGGTGGGAACACCTCCCACTGTGCATTAGTGAAAGCCCTGTCCAGCCTGGCCTTGAACACTGGGGATATAGCATACACAGCTTCTCTGGGCAACCTGCTCTAGTGCCTCACTGCTCGCGCAGCGAAGCATGTCTCCCTAACATCTAAACAAAATTTATCCTCTTTCAATTTAAAGCTGTTATCCCTTGTCCTGTCACTGCATGTCCTTGTAGAAAGTCCTTCCCCAGACTTCTTGTAGGCCCCTTTAGGTGCTGGATGCCTGCTGTAAGGTTCACTGGAGTCTTCTCCTGCCTGCTGAATAGCTCCAACTCTCTCAACACGTCTTCATAGGAAAGGTGCCCTCTGATCAGTCTTTCAAGTTGTGAGTAAAACTTTAAATGAGAAGGATTTCCATTGTTTCATGATTAAGATCTTTTGTTTCTTGTTTTCTTCTTGCTGATGTTTTTTTTTTAAATCTCATTATCTTTGTCTTGACAGGGAAGAAATGTACCTATGGACACAAATGCAAATACTATCACCCAGAAAGGGGAAATCAGCCTCAGCGATCTGTAGCTGACGAACTTCGTGCCATGTCTAGAAGTACAGCTGCCAAAACTACAAGTGAAGGAGGACTGGTAAAAAGCAATAGTGTTCCCTGTAGCACTAAGAATGACGGCACTTCTGAGCTGAAGCGTGCCACTCCGAAGAGGCAATCGGATCCTAGTATAAGGACTCAAGTCTATCAAGACTTGGAGGAAAAGCTTCCCACCAAAAACAAATTAGAAACCAGGTCTGTACCTTCATTAGTTAGTATACCAAGCTCCTCTGCTGCAAAACCCCAAAGTACTGCACCTTTAACCAACGGCCTTCCATCTGGAGTTCATTTTCCACCTCAGGATCAAAGACCACAGGGACAGTATCCTACAGTGATGATGGCAACCAAAAATCACGGAACACCAATGCCTTACGACCAGTATCCAAAATGCGAGTCTCCAGTGGATGTAGGGTATTACTCCATGCTGAATGCATATTCAAGTCTGAGTATATCTGGTCCACGCAGTCCTGAAAGGCGCTTCTCCTTGGACACAGATTACAGGATTAGCTCTGTAGCTTCTGACTGCAGTAGTGAAGGGAGCGTCAGCTGTGGCAGCAGTGATTCCTATGTGGGTTACAGCGATCGCTCGTACATGAGCTCTCCTGACCCGCAGCTGGAGGAGAACTTGAAGTGCCAACATATGCACCCGCATGGCCGCCTTAACTCTCAGCCATTCCTACAGAGCTACCACGAGCCCCTAACACGAGTGCAAAGTTACAGTCACGAAGAACCAAAGCATCACCACAAACCTCCAATTCCGTATATGGCTGTGCATTTCCAGCATCCAACCATCGGTGCTCGTTCTAGTTGTCCAAATGACTACTCTGCATCTCAGAGTTCGTCGCACTCAAAGACCGTGCACATGGGGAGAGCCCTTGTGTCCACGAGGATAGATAGCATTTCAGACTCACGTTTGTACGATAATTCTCCGTTGAGACACAGAAAGCCTTTTGCTGGCCAAGATGGGCTGGGAAGCTGGGACAGGCAGGGCTATGGGATGGATGCCTACGGCTACCGTCAGACCTACTCTCTGCCCAGCAACCCCACACAGCCGTGTTACGAGCAGTTTGCCTTCCAAAGCTTACCGGAGCAGCAGGACCCGACGTGGCGTGTACCGTACTGTGGAATCCCTCAAGACCCCCCGAGGCACCAAGACACCAGGGAGAAGGTGTACATCAACCTGTGCAACATCTTCCCCCCCGACCTCGTGAGGATTGTCATGAAGAAGAACCCTCACGTGACAGACGCTCAGCAGCTCGCCGCAGCCATCTTAGTGGAGAAATCTCAGCTAGGTTATTGAGATGATGCATCTTTGTGGTGTCCAGTAGTTTTCAGCTCAGCTCTAACGCTGAGGGAGGTTTGCTACAATAGCATTTGGGATCTCCTTCTCAGCAAGGAGGTTATATAGTAATCCATTTATGTGAAATACTGTAATACGGAGTCTGTATGTAGAGCCCCATGCATCAGAGTACCCGATATGTTTTGTGTTCTAGTTTGAAAATTTTTTAAAGGCTATTTTCATGTCTGGAGAAAGCTCCAGTTTAAATTAATATATAGAGAGATATATATACAAAAATCTGTGGTCTCTGGTTATAATCTTTGGTGCATCAGGGGTTTATATGCAGCACTTTCTATCCTTGTTACATGTTGTTGCGATTTTGGGATTTGTTTTTTAACTTGCTGGATGTTCGTCCTGCACGGTGTTAAAACAACCTGCAGAGAGAGGGTTTTGCTACGTCCAGCAGACAATTTTCAAGCCAAGTTTTTGAACTTTTTACAACACCGTGTTTGTTTGTTTGTGGGCTTTTTTGTGTGTGTGCTATAATCTATTTATAGGAAACAAAGATTTACTACAGCACTGACTTTATTTTTTAAACAGATGATTGAGTTACCACGAACGGTGAGATGGGTAACCTTATATTAGTAATTTATAGCATGGCACTTTTCACTGCTTCCTTTGTTTTGTTTAAATAGTTACATGTTCTGTTGATGCAGTTGATTGGTAAGATCAAATGCAATCAGAGGAAAATTACTTTTTTTTTTTTTCTTTTTTTTCTTTTTTTTTTTTTTTTACTAATTTATGGCTAAGGTGAAAGCCTTATTGCTTGGTTTTCAAAGGTGCTGAGAATTTGCAGCCCCTTTGAGCCCAGCAGAGACTGCCAACACTCGGTACCTCCAAGAAACAGGCCGCCTTGCTTCCATCCCCACGTGCTGTTCCGGGTCAGTAGAAAGGGGCCTGACTTGCTAGGGTTCTGTTTAGATGTTTCACGTGTCTTTCTTTGTATTGCTGCACAAGTGTACCGGATAAAATACGTTTTTCATAAAATATTTACCCGTTTTTAAATGAATTTAATTATCTCAATGCAAGTTTTGTATTTAAGACACTGTTTGATTTTACTTGTTATTTATCAAGGCTGGCCTGGAAGGGTTTGTGTGTTGAGGATATGCAACATTTATTAACTGCACTATGGTGACGATATTGTAGCTCAAAAGAACAAGTGAAACTTTTTGTCTTTGTGTTGCAGATGGGAGGGAGGGCTGGGAAGAAGGGGCTGTGTGTGTTCCTGGCATCAGTTCCTGGCCTGCTGCGTCGCGGAGCCAATGCTTGCCACAGGTAGCGTAGTCTTAGCAGCAGACCGAGTGAGTCTGCTCTAGTACTAGTAAGGGATATTTCTGGTTTTAAGTCATGGGTTTTACTAGCACCTCTAAGCTTTTATATATATATACATCTATATATATAAAATAGAAATAGATTTTGCAATTGATGTCGGTTGTACTTACATGACATAGTCAGTTGCCTACAGTTTTAGGTTTCCCTCCATTGTAACATTTTTTCAGTGTTAACAAACCACTGGTTTACACAATTACTGCTGATCATTTTGGTACACTTGCTGGAATGTAAAGGCCCTGAAGAACCAGAAAGTACCTTTTACTGTTGATACAAATTGTATCTTTTTAACTGAGAACTATTTTGATTTGTAGATTTAGTAGAAACACAAACGTATGGCTACAGGCTTTTGGGCAACATTTTATCTCTTATTGAAAAAATAGAGATTTCAGATGTAGAATAGATTTAGGCGAGTAAAAATAGTTATTTGTTGAGGTGTCTGTCTCAATTTCACATATTTAAAAAAAAAAAAGAAAAGAAACTAAAGAAACTATTGGCATCTTCTTCCTCCTAAAATCTTCATAGTGTGAACTCACTAAAATAAAGGTAAAATGCTGCCTGAAAATGATGTCCAAGCACCTTTGAATACGAAGACATTTTCACTACTCGTGCGACACCGTGTGTGGCAGTGAGTAGGATTTGGGTATACAGTAAATGCTTCTGAAGAGCATTGTGCTTATAGACATATCCAATAATCTGAACCGTGTTCAGCAAACTATTTCAGGAAGTAGTGCTCCAGATGGCTCTTACTGCTGATTTGGTGTGGGACCTGCGTTTGCCTGTCCGTGGGACGGCGCAGGAGCTGTCTGTCCGGCTGTAGCCTTCCCCTCGCTTTGGTTGGTGGCTGCCTGCAGGCGTTGCTGGAGCGCAGGGGCTGACGTAGTGCTGATGCTGAGGTTTGCAGAGGTCGGTGGGTCTCACCTGGGTTGCACACCTAAGATTTTTTGAATGGAATGACACGTCAGTACTACACCATAGTGTAGATGCAGCTGTTTTAACAATGCAGCTATTGTACCTGTGTTTTTAATGAGTTTCTATGTTTATTTATTATGTAGGGATTTGCTTCTGCCAAAAGCTGAATTCCTTGAACGCGAACAGCAACGTGTGTTTGTAGTAGAAGCGTTTCATCTCCCCTGTCCCATGAACATCAGAACACCCTGTGCTGTGTGCCCAGGGCCCTCTGGCCTCCAGGCTTCACATCGTACTGCTGAAGCCAACAGGAGACACGCTGTGGTGCCCGGATCTCGGATGCCTCCACAGATTTAATGCAGCACTGAACCCCTGCGAGTGTGTTGGTTGGTAGAAAATTCCCATTGTACGTTCTGTGCTTGGTGCCGAAGCACTAAAAACACTTTGAAAGTGTAAGAACAGGAGTTACGTGGTGATTATTGATGTTGTGCAATGAGGTGCTGGTTCCCTTTAGACGCTCTTACGTTGGGTGAACAAAATGAGTGGGGGACAAACGGTAGGGCTTGGTTCTTCCTTTGTTGTAGTTGTGAGTATTGGAGGAAGAGGGGCAGACCGATCTGTACAGGGAGCAGTACCAGCAGTATGTGGGGAGGAGTGGTACTGGGCAGGTGGTACTGCTGGCTACGGAATTGCACTGATGCAAACAGCTGGGCTTAAATGGTAAGGGGTATCTTGTCAATATTGTCTTCACTGCAAGCGCTGCAGTTACAGAGGAGAACCTTCAGGTTAGCTCCATCCCACCACTTCCCTTCCCTCGGCATCGAGAGCTGTTGGGGTGCTTCGCAGAAGCTGTGTGTGCAAGCAGGACCTGAGCCATGAGAGCAGTTCTCTTGTCACAGTGTGCAGATGCACCGTGTTTGGGTGCACGTCGATGTCAGGCGTCCGCTCCGCTGTTCTCTATGCAAGGGCTGTTGTCAGTATTTAGAGTTCTTAAATGCATCCTGTGGGCACCTGACTTTGAGCTCGGGCTGCCCGGGATGTGATGGTATTAATCGCTACGATGTCTTTCTACAAACACCTTTAAATGTTTCATTTTCAATACCTTGCCCTTGCTTGCCAACTGCTGCTAATGGCTGGACGTAAGACCACGTCCCTGCAGGAGCCGTGTTTTCTCTGCTATGTCTGAACTATAACTCGGTCCTCTGCTGCAAACTGCTGTGGGGAGAGCCGGCAGCGTGCTGCATGCATGCAGCACCCCAGAAAGGAGAGCCAGCCTGGTGACACCCGCGGCCTTTGGACTCTTGTTGAATCATCCCATCTTCTGCTGGGAAAGTGGCAGCGAATGGGAGCTGCCATAAAGTACCAAACCTGTGTGTGCACACAGAGCACCTCACAGGGCCCGGGCACCACGGCAGGGTGAGGGGTGTGTGACGGGGCCGGGCTGGTGCTGCTGGCTGCAGCGTGGTACGATGCTTTCCTGCTGTCTGGAGCATTTAGAAAATACCCAACTGACTTTGCATTGCTACTGAAAATTTAAAATACTGTGCAATTAAAAAGACCGTTTTTTTAATAAAAAGTAATGTAGAAATTATTTATTTTGATTTACAGTGTGACTCTTGCTAATTTATTTCTTGCTTTGAAGGCCACGGAGGAGTGTATCTGTGATTTAGTGTAGGAGCTTAAGCTGCTGAAATGAAGGTAACAACAGATTAAAGCTTAAAACGAAATCCTGTGGCCTTGTTTTGTTGTTTTTTATTGTTTGTTTGTTTTTACAAAAGGGCTGAGGTTTTATAAGCGTCAAGTCATGCCTTTTATACACTCTGTAAATTATCAAGGGGGTAGGATTTAAGAATTTTCTTTGAACTTCAGTATATATGTGCACACCGTTTAGACTCACCGTGTAACCAGTGTGAAAATCGTCAGTGTGAGGTGGTTGTTCCAGCTGGCCTCGTGGTGGGGAACGGGAGGGACGTTCAGATTCTGTGTGTGGATGTTCCACAGCGCACTGCCCATAGTCACAGCTATCTTAAGGCTTCATCAGGAGCTGGTGTCTCGCAGCCTGATCCCACGTGCAGTGTCTCTACATGCGTGGATCATACTGGTGTCTGTGTGTGATGGGGTTTGCTTTGGTACAAGGCAGTGAGATACATGGGAGCTGTCGATAAAGGCATTGTTGGTACGTTGAGTTGTTCATAGTTGGGAGCATGCTGTAAATCATTCTCCACCTCCCATTTCCAGGTCTTAAAGGCTTGGTGTAACTTACACTTGAACTGATTGTTACTCTGTCTGTCCTTGCACCTCTAAAGGGGAAATGACAGCAATAGTTCTCTTCCCCTCTCAGATCTAATAGCCACATGAGGAGCTGGAAGCATGCAGAAACCAAATCTATTCCTTGGCATCTCAGCACATTCATCCTCACTGTTTCACTGGTGTAACAGTCTACGCCTTCTAAAGGCAAACCTCTGTTTTTGTAGGATGAATTATTTTGTTATTCTTCAGTGAAGTCTGATTTAAAAGGTTAGGTTGGCTGGTTGGTTGTTTCTTATTTATGTGAATGACACTCTTAATCATTCTGGTATTTAAGAAATGTTGTGTCAGCACATTATGGAACATTGTGCAAGGAAATAGAAACACAGCTACGGCAGCAATAATTACGTTCAGCAGTTCCTTTTCCCTCATTATCCCTGTGCTTGTATTGAGTAGGTGAAGTTTTCCACAATTCTAAAGGCTGTTCTGGCAAAGCCATTAGTTAAGAGTAGTGTTGGGACTAATTGGTAAAGCAATTGTCAAATGCTCTTCGTTCCTTCACTGGTTGTTCTGTGTCATTTCTGTGATGTGACTACTCCCATCCTAAAGCCACCATCTAAACCATTCCAAAAACATGTATCTGGATTCTGCTTTTAGAGAAAAAATAAAGATTCGTTTTCCTCACTGGTGAGCTGTTTTGTTTCATACGTACGAATTTAGAGAGCAGCATCGATGGCAGCAGAGCATAGAGCAGCTCTGTGTCCTGACCTGCACAGCACAACGGCTCCCGTTGAGTCAATTCACCCAACAGTGCCACAACTGAGAGGTTCAAACACATGCAGTGATTACAGAGCATAAGTTCATTTTTAAGGCAGTAAAGCATATTTAATGGGCTCTTTCCAGTCCTTTCTCTTGGTGAGAGGGCTGGGGCTCTGGACACACAGCCGTGGCTGTCATTGGTAGCAGAATCTGGATGAAGACTGCGCACCAGCAGAGCTGCTCTGCCTTCAAGTATTGCTACACATCTATTTATCTTTAAGTGCATCACTCCAGCAGTTTATCTCAGAATTTTGCAAAGTTATTTGTTGAATGCAAAGGTACAACAGAAGCTGTGGAAGCAGACTGTTGAGCACACACGATGCTGTGGAAAGTTGTGCAGAATTGCACTGCTGGCTGGGGTTGACCTGCTGGGTTTGGGTGCCCTGTCAGCTCTGCAGCCAGGAGCAAGGCTGAGAGTGGTGCAGATAGGGTGGGTGGTTGGCCTGAAAAGCAACCTAGAGCCCTTAAGCAGCTGTGCCCACTGACAATTCACTTGGTGCAAGCACTCTGCACAGTCATTTGTATTGGCTGCACCGTGGCTGAGCACGCTGTGTGTGTTTGCCTCCTCTGGGCAATGGGAGATGATGGAGTGAAGCTGGAATGTCAGGGCCAGCAGATGGGTCAGGCAGGATGGCAGGGGCTCACTCCCACAGGGATTTGCCTGTTTGCATCCTTCAAGGTAAGCTTGGGAAGACCACCACAGAGAACATGTTATCAGGCTAAAAACGTATCTTGTGACTCTTTAAAAAGAGCCTGTCAGGGATCCCAGCAGCCCTCAGTGGCCACAGAGGTGTTATGCTGCAGTTGAAGGCTGCCATGCTGGAGCTGAAGGCCCAGAAGCAGACGGCCTGCAGCATCCCAGTAGCTCTTGTAGTAACACACAGGTGCACCTGTAAGGCCGTGCCAAGACAGGGAAGCACCACGGGGCAGAAATGGCTACGACTGCACCAAGTGATGGATCACCCCCATCACTATGGCAGCCCCGGGCCCATAGCCACCCCCAGGTGGAGTTGCTGCCCCAGGGGCTGAGGGCTGCCAGAGCCAGGCGGCGCGGCCATCGGCCCTTCTTCCCCTCCCCTCACAGATGAGCATGCCAAGAGCAGCAGGTGGGTACAAAGGAAATTAAACGCCGCTATTAATTTACATGAACCAGTGAAGCGTGGGCAACGGGAGCAGGAGACAAGGAGATGGTGATCAGCGTGAGCAGCAGGTTTTTACGTGGACCAGGCTCACATTACAGAGATCCCCCGATTGCGGGGCTGACCCGGGGCTGCTGCTGCCTTCTGGTGACCTGATATGCCCAGGAGGGAGAGCTGGGCTGGGCTGGGGCCAGGGCTGTGCGGGGCACCCAGCCTTCCTGTGCCACACAAAGGCCGTGGGATTCAATTCATATTTCTTAAATGCACACCTGGATTTAGGCTCTGTTTTGCTCATTTCAGAAGCAATCTTTTTTCCCCTTTGCCCTGGGGTTGCCCCATTTTGCAGAGTCGCCCGCTGGGGCCAGGCCTCTTCTCAGCCCTCCACCAGAGTCCTCCCACTGTGAGGTGGGTTAGTTAGATAGAACAGAATCTCAGAATCATTCAGGTTGGAAAAGACCACTAAGAACATCCGGTCCAACCCCAACCCATCCCCACCATGCCCACTCACCACGTTCCTCAGTGTCACACCTTTACATTTCTTGAACCCCCCAGGGACGGTGACTCACCTCCACCTCCCTGGGCAGCCTGTGCCACTGCCTCACCACTCTTCCTGAGAAGAAATTTCCCCTCACGCCCAACCTGAAGTTAGTCAGCACCCAAAGCTGGGAGACACAGGACACAGTCCAGTGCTGTGCTTGGAGCCTTTTTGGAATTGCTTCAGGGAAAGGAAAACATCAGCATGATAAAAATGGAAAGCGTAAGCATGGCACAACATGCAGGGAAGCAGGATCATTACCCTACTAGAAGCCTTCACTGCGATCTTATTGAAACATAACTCGCCCATCCCATCTTCTGCCACTGAGAACCAGTCTGTGGGATAACAGCACCTGGTACCTGCCAGTGCATGTGAATGAGGGAAAGCAAAGCAGCAGCAGACATGTAGTCATACACACGGAGAAGCCAAGAAACACGTGTGTGTGTGTATATAAAGTTATGTTATTGCCCTGCCTGATCCGAGCAGTGAGGAGCTGAGCTCTGAAACATGGACGCTGCTGGGAGAACACGAGGAAGGGAAGCGCTGCTCCGAGCTTCCTGCCCCGGGGAGCAGGCTGAACTCCTCCGTGATGGCTGCCTGTGGGTCTGCACCCCCCACCTCCTCTCCCTTCATTGTACAACACCCAGCAGGCAACACACAGCTCCATTGCACAGACATATCAGCAGACCTGTATTGATGGCAACCTCCTGCCTGCTATCCCAGCAGTAACAAAGCCCTTTCCAAGGTGAAAATCTTCCCCGCTCAACTCTATGGTCAAACCCCCATGGCGTTCACCAGAGGCACTGTTTCTACCCTGTAAGCGTGCCCCCAAAGATATATGATGACAAAATCACTTTCCCCTTCCCCCCCAAATTCAAGCTGCTAAAACACACTGCCTTGTGCAATTCCTTCTCTGCAGCACTGTAGCACATTCACTAGTGAACCTGAACACTGACAACAAAACCAATACCACACGGTGGGCAGCAGAGATCAGAAAAGGAAACGCAGCAGTAGATAAAGCCCTCAAGAGGATTTTGCACATGAAAGTGCCTCATTACCTCTCATGGTTAGAAACAAAGTAAACAAGCTCTCCGAGAAGGCTGCTTCCAGGCGCAGTCACTGCAGAGGCACTCCCAAGTCTGTTGAGTGGCAAAACGCACAGTCAGCAAGGCTCCCTGCAGCGCTACAGCAGGCACAGCCCAGGCACCGCGGCAGCACCGAGGCTCGGCAGCAGCCTCGGGGACCACCACAGCATCTCCCTCTTTCAGCAGGTTTGGCCAAGGATTTCAGATGCATATGGCATCTACGGGCTCACATGTAAGTGCTGTGATGATCTATCCACACAAATCTCAGCCTGAGTAGCCAGCATGTGTGACAGCAATGTGACCAACACAGAAGATTTCAGGGTTTGGTATTCCCAATAATTCAGGTGTCCATCCACTCAAGTCCCTTATTTACCAGTTCCCATCTTCTCCTTCAGGAACGATTTATTCTCAGCCATACCTGATCACAGTGTTCATGGACAGTAACTCGGTCACAGGTGGGTACCACAAACAAAAGTTCTCTGAGAAATGAAATCGGTGCCGTCTGACCATTAGTAAGACCGATCATCGAATGAATAGTGATTCTTCAGATCAACATTAAAACCCATTTATTCAGGCTTTTGTGCAGGGTGCACAATTCATTGCAGTTATGTATACACAGTATGCACGTTCTAATAGCATACAAAAGGCAGATAGCAACAGGTTCTTACACTGGAAACGTATGTACAGACATAGCAAATCCGTAGTTTTACATTAAAAAATACCTGACAGTATTCCTGCATCATCAAGGCTATTAGAAATGGCGTAGAAAACCAATAAAACTTGGAAAGTATCTACCCTCATTTCTCTCTACCCAGGCTGGATATGGTCAGACGCAGTGGTCAAAGCCTTCAAGTTCCCCAACACTTGGCAGGGTCACATCACCACCCATCTAACACGTTCCATCACATGTCAAAGATTAATACATCAGTATTGGCTCCTGTTTTACGGGGGAAAACAACTTCAGTACTTCTAAGAGCTCATTTTCTCCCAGGAAAAGACAACAAAGGAAAGATTTCTAGAGAGCATGAGAGAACCAAACATTAACGAGATGTTGGAACAGTGCTTCCCGGTCCGTCCCGAAAAGTCTTTGTGGACCAGGCAGCACCTAAGGTAAAGTGCTGAAAACTGTCCAGATTTAGAGGCGCAACAGCAGGCCTTGGCTGACCCCAGGTCTTCTGTTGATCTCTACCTCGTTCCTATCCTAAGGGCTGCAAGAGATCGTACTTTTGTAACCTGTACAGAAAGACACAGAGAAATCAAGCAGATTTAGCAAAGATAGAAGCAAAAGCAAGAAATAGAATTACGTAGCAACATCAACAGAGCCCTGTTCACACCCTGTAACTGCTGTGAATTAGCACATCCCCACATTCCGTGTCTGAATGGATTTTGTTTCAAAGATGTGAGCAGAAAAAGGGAGCGTCAGCAAAGAAAGACCGAGGAAAGGCGTTGTTCCTGTAGCCAAGTCCCCTGCAGGAACACAGAGAACCTGACTTCACCAAATTTCAGCACGGAAACCAGGTCCAACTTTGTTCAACAGCCACATGTCAGAGCCAATTTTGTATACGTACCAGTAGAGCCTTAGTACCAGACCAGTTCCCATTTCCATTACCCTAGCACCCCCCCGGGGGCAGTTCTGCAGCATTAGCTCACTGACACAGACAGCACATCACAGCTGGTGGGTCCGTGTTAGAACTGCTTCCACGGGTGGCTGAAACAGGGTGTGCTGTGCATAAACACCCAGTGCAGAGCACTCGTCTGCAGAACCTTCAGTCACAGCCACAACTATTTCAGCCAGCCCTCTGCACGCCACGCAGGTGCTGCTTGCTGTGTGAGCTCTGTGGTGAATGGCTTTGCAGGAGGATGAAAACAAACAGGGAGGTAAACCTCAGTTTTATATCAAAGGGAAAAACAGAACCCTACTCTCTCTGCACACTGTAATGCTTTAAGCTGTGTTTTTAAATGCTGTTAGCTTTGAAAAGCTTCATGTTAAAACCTACTCAAGATCAAAATTCATACAAAAAATACAGAACTTGCAGACTTCATCACAGTGCAGCCATGAGAAGGCCCGACGCCTTTAGAGATAGAGATGTACCCTATTAGAAATCTTCAGTTTCATCTTTTTATATGTACATATAAACACATACAAATACATCAATTACCAAGCTCAGTTAGTGCATGTACTATTCCCTACAGTACTGTTCCTACCAAAAATAGTTCCATCCATTAGTTGATAGCAAAGCGAGGGGCAGCATCCCAGGCACAGCACAGCTTTGTACCACGCTGGGAAAGAACACAGCCATCTCACCCTTCAGTCCACGACCCAGGAGACAGCAGAATTACTGACAGGAAACACTACTGTAGAAAGAAACGTGTGGTGTTCTTTTCTCTGAGAGTAAGACAAGGTGGGAAGCAGGAATCAGTTCAGAAACTGGAAGAAATGTATATGACATCAGCTGCATCATACAGAAGTCACTCTTAGAAAGAAGAATTGCCTTTTGACAGTCCACTATTAAAGTGAATGGTCAGGAAAGAGATTTTTTAACCCCTGCACACCTGCCATTACATTCTCAATGCATGGGCTGAAAAGCCATAGGCTGACTCCTCAAAGGCATCAGTGCTTATGTGCCAGCTTCCATCAGTGACCTGCAGCAGAGGTTTGAAGGCAGGCAAAAACACGGCCGTGACTCTTTCAAACAAGAATCTGCAGGAAAAGTTTTGTGAGTTCATGCTTCCTCCTTGTAGGTTCGTTACATCCACAACAACTGCTCTGTTCAACACTACAACTACAGCATCACACAACCATGCCTGGCTGCCCTGCTGTGTGAGCACTCATGCCCATCCTACCCAGGCAGTATACCAGGGAAAAGGTCTGCCCCAGAGGTGATGGGCATGGGACAGGCAGCCCACATGGGCAGGGGCAAGGTCCTGAACTGCTGGAGCCCAGGGAGTGTTTGTACAGCACTTTCAGACATACAGTCTGATTTTTGAGTGCTGCTATGTGCAGCCAAGGGATTGGACACAACGATCTCTATAGGTCCCTTCCAACTCAGGATACTCCATGATTCTGTTCCAGTCCTTTCCCTTGCATAGTCCAGCCACACAGATGAGCTACACAATACATCTAAGTTTCCTCTCCCAGGTGCTCACAGAATCATAGAATGGCCTGGGTTGAAAAGGACCACAATGATCATCGAGTTTCAACCCCCTGCTATGTGCAGGGTCACCAACCACCAGACCAGGCTGCCCAGAGCCACATCCAGCCTGGCACTGAATGCCTGCAGGGATGGGGCATCCACAGCCTCTTGGGCAACCTGTTTAGGCTCACAGTTGAGCCTCATGGGTAGAAACAGTGACTCGTATCTTCTCTGATTTTCTGAAAGCATTACTACGCTTGTTTTTCTGACATTTTTTGCTCTCCAGAATGCTACTAGGAAATGTTATATAGTCAACACATTTATTTCTTGTATAAGGTGGCACATTTCAATTCACCACGCATGCCTGGTACAAGAACATGTAGCCAAAGTTAACCCAGAGATTATTCCAAGAAGCAGCAGAAGTAGTTCTGAATTTAAGAACTATGAGTTACCATGCTTTGTAGAAGAGATCCCAAAGGCAAAAGAAGAAAGAATTGTGTTTTCAAATTATGCAAGGAAGTTTACCTGGCACTTGGGAGCACTGCTCACAAGAGAAGAGATCCAGGAAGTTAAAACATGAATTAAACTGAACTATCAATTACAGGAAGCAAAGTAGAGGTGCAGATTAACAGTACAATCATTTCTGCTTCAGAACTTTTCTGATGTGCGAACCTTGCTTTCCCATCCCAAATCCATAGAACACAGAATCCATTCAAACACAAATGGATTTATTCCCAGTAATGAAGACAGGACAGACCAGTCCGTGATCTCTGGACATTTTTACTTGCACATTCTGGACTTGGAATCATAGAATTGCTCAGGTTGGAAAAGACCTTAAAGATCATCAATTCCAACCACCACCTGGCCATGTTACTTACTGCGTCGAAGATCGAAGTGCACTTGGCAGAAAAGTTTTCAGCTTCAGCCCTGATGCAAATGAACCTTGTTCTGGCAATACGACTGCAATTACCATATTCATAGAGATTAATTAATTAAAAGTAAACCTAGACTATTTCAACTCATCAAGATAACATACTTCAAGGAAACATTTGACAGAAATCAGCCTTTTACTGGAAGCTCAGTTTAGCAGAAAACTATTGATGTTATATAATAAGAAGTTAAATCTCGTATCAAATTTAGTGAAGAAATGGGGGTGATTAAGAAGTACGAAAGCTGAGGCCACGAGGAGCTGCAGACCTGATAAGCAGAACTCTGTGGGATCTCATATGCAGTCTCAGAGCCTGCTGTGAGATCACTGCTTCACATGGGGACACGTGGGATTCACACTGCTGGGACAAGCAATGGGGCAGCAAGAGCAGTGCACGCACACAGCACATCCTGTGAAATCAGAAGTGCTCTAGGCAAAACTATCAGACTGCAGAGCACGTCTTCTGCTGAAATTTAACCAGCTATACAGCGGTCAGGCTGGGTACACAAGGTTTTAAAGAACTCCTGAGATCTCTCAGTGCTGGGCAGCAGGCTTCCTACAGGCCTTCAGAAATTATTCAGACAATAGCAAGCCCTCCGGTGTAAACAGGATAGCTTTAAACAAACAAGAGCCATGTAGTTGTCCCACCTCTGAACTTGATGCCTTTCCACCTGATCCACTTCACCACAGAGCACACAGAACTTTAACTGTTACACACACACGCGCTAGGAACCTTTGCGTCAATCAGGCCATCTCTTTTGATGTGCATTTCCACCTCCCCTTGTTTCTTCTGCTGCCTAACGCCTACTGCTGTGAACAGAAACTGACACATTGCTTACCAAAGCCAACAGAAGCACCTAATGGAATCCCAGAGGTTCCAGACATTCCATTCCTTCGCTAACTCTCCCTTTGCTATGAGCCACGTAGCCATAAGCTACTTCCTCCTCAACGCCTGGAATACTGCAGGCACTGCTGCGAGCACAGCCATCTCTTACTGACAAGAAATGTGCTTTGGAGCTTTGAAGGAAGCAGATGTTATTGTTTTGGGGGACTTTGTTTTTGTGAGTCTACTCATGTTAAATGAAGCTTCTATAGTTGATAATGTCGGCACTCCCAGGGAAGGAAAAAAAACCAAAACTCCAAGTTTCTCTAATCTCACTTCAAAAGAACGTAGAGCCTACAGACAGTAAACTGAACAAAGTGACAGACTCCGCAAATGAAAAACCTCAGTCAGCTGGCCTACACTTACAGATCTGAGCTCAGCTCTATCAGATGGAAAATGCAAACCCTAACAAATCAGTCGCTGAATTCGCTAAACAACTCTCACACAGTGAATTTACAGATGCTGCAAGAATACACTGAGGAGTCCCTGACACAAATGAACAAGCCTTCAGGTTAACAACCCTAATTCATCACATGCTATTTCTGTTTTAATAGCCATCCTTTTCTCGGTCACATCCACCCTTCACTATGACACTGCCCCCTCCAGCCCTGAGATGCTCCTTGCTGCTGACTGGCTCCCAAACCCAACCAAGTGCTGGGCAGGGAGCTGCTGCAGAGCCCCTTGGGCAGAGCACACACTGCCCAGCAGGCACCCAGCGGGGTGGGCAGCCAGAACCACCTCCTCACCCAGGCTGGCACAGCACAGCAGGTGGGAGGCAGATCCTCTGCACCTCTAACACAGCTAGCAAATATGCTCAACGTTAAAAAAGTCTGTCTGTGTATTAATCTATTAACAATGACCACATTTTCCTGAAACATTTTATCCAAATACATCACACTATTGGACAATCTCTACAAATAAAGTGAACACTGTATCAGATTCTTTCAAAAGGAAGATATTTAGTTTCTTCTGTTGGTTCTCCTACCCAGAAAGCACTTATGAATGTCATCAACCAGCTGATTCCACGGGTCTCCCTCATCTCCATTAAACCCTCCAGTTCTTGAAACAAATTCAGTGTCTAAGGACAACTGAAGGTTTTCTGTATTTTCCACGCATAAAGACAGAAAATCATGCTTGTATGGAAGCTCACTTTCAAAAGCAAGACTGTATTAGTGTGGCTTGTAAATAGTAGCACTGTTCTATGTTGTTTCCTCTCCACCTCAAGCACACACCTTTAAGATACGCTCTCAGAGCACACATCTCCCCTTCCAAGCACAACATCAGTTACATTCCCACACAGAAGCTAACAGATGAGAAACTTGAATCTAAGGAGTCAGCAAAAGGGGGCTCCAAGGAGGAAGTACACAACTAATACCAAGCACAATTAAATGTATCAAGTGCTTTAATTTATCACAACAATTCTACTACATAGAGTACTAAAAAGGGTTATGTGCTTGCATTTAAGTGCAAGGGCAAATGCAAGATGGAATAAAACGTCACCTGAAAGGAGGTCTAATTTAGGTGAGATCTGCTTAGCAGAGTAAATTGCACACTTCATACAGAACTGTTTCTGCCCTTCTGTGAGGGCAGCAGAGGGATGAGAAAGCACAAATCTGCCATTACAAGAATGCAGGCCCTGTGTATATTTGACAGCATTGCCTACTATGATGTGTAGAGTCATAAAAAAAGTTTCTTCATGTTTAAGACAAGACACTGACTTATAATTAAACTTAATTTACCCTGGGGCTAAATAACGTGTAGGCAGTGATTGAAAGTTCTCACATTACTCATCTGGCTCTTATGTGGCCAAATTATTCTTCAACAGAACCCATTTGCTCCGATAATTCAAATCTTGCTCTGACTCAACAGCCACCAGTGCATCCTCCCAATTGTATGTGTTGACTTTGTAAGTGGAATGTCATTCCCTAAGGATACAATTTAAGAAATTTTATTTTTACATTTCAATTGGACTGACCTGTGAAACAAAAGACTGATTACCAACACTTCTACACTGCTCTGGAAAAAGCTTAATACATTCAGCAGAGCTGTTTGGGGAAAAAAAAAGTGCATTAAATAACAACAGACCTCAGAGAAATTTACTGTATCTCTTTATTGTTAACCAATGAATGTTATCCAAAATAGTAGATGTAACTGTAGCTTAATTGTACAACACAAAACAGGATGCTAAAGGAAAAAGCATGTGGAAAATTATGTCACCAAGTAATCATTCAATGTACTCTTAGTATTCCTGCACCAGTAAGCGCTCCCAGCCACTGCTGACAGCAGCTGTTACCACTTTGTTCACTGTGAAAATCTGTATTACAAATGGTTGTTCCTGGTTGTTTTTAGAAAAAAAAAAATCACACAGCTTTATAAATGGATCTAATCCATTCAGCCCTACTCTATATACTGTAGGTTTATGAACAGCAAACTTTCCTGTTACTTTTCCCCAACGCTGAAACCGATGTATCAATGTTAGTGCACACTGCCCAGGGAAAAACAAGGACCCAGTGGAAGCACAGTATTTCACCTGCTACGGCAAACTATCCAAATTCTTCAGGAAATGGCTCACGTTTCAGTGGATGAAGCCCGTGAAACAGCAACTACACTTACAGGGCACTGCAAGTAGAAACGCCAGCTTCCACCAAGCAGCATTCCGAAGCACGTGCACAGCATTTGCACATCAGTCCTCAAGGTTAATGAGATATGTTTAGCCCCACAAACCAAAAATATATTAACGTATTTTTATTCTAATTCCGTGATGTCACCCCACGTAGCCAACCTTTAACTCTGCAAAATAAAAAAAACTTAGTTGGACTGTTCATAAGAAAATTAAACCTATTGTGCATGAAAAAAAAAATACGTTTAATAAAATGGCAAATTTTAATAGATAAGTGTAAATTTATGAGTGCATAATATCAAACAGAAAAGAGCTGAACCATCCTCAGAGAAAGCAGGGTTCTTCCATTGTAGATATTTACTAAGGTACTCTAACAGAAGGAACAACTGCACATCAACAATGAAGGTATTTCTGAAGTTCGTTTCCGAGGATTTCTCAAATAAAGAAAAAAGGAAAAAAGGAGCAAGTCTCCTTTTCAAGAAGGAAAGGACTTAATGATCTGACATCAGATATGACAGTAACAATACTAGCTTCACTCAAAACTGAAGCTATAAATACTTTTAACTCCAATTCTGGGAACTTTCATTTCGTATTTTGAAGTCCAACAGCGAATTAACTCATATGCACTTTCCACACCCCTCCCAGAAGATAGGATACCAGTGACAGGTTACACCTTTAAAAAAAATACAAGATGCTTTTACAATTTAAGCTCAACAAAAGGCAGTTAGACAGCATTTAGCACTATAATTCCATCTTAATGTCAAAGAAAATCCTAGGAGCAAGGACTCCTAGAATTTATGATATTACTACATAGTAACAGAGCTTTTTCATGGTGTTTGAAGGACCAGTCATCATGTATGTAGTAGTGAGGTAGGATACTGTCCCCTCCCTGGGACTGATGTTTTCATATGCTCCCTTGCCAGAAAGGTCCAGGGTCTCCCTACTGCAAATAAAATAATTACAAGCAAATAGCATACAAAGCTTTTTTGTTGTTGTTGTTGCATTTTGTTGCATTTAAACACTTTGGGTATCTAAAATAATCACCTAGGGAAAAGCAATACATATTCCAGCCTATCAGCAGCCATGTGCTGCCTACAGGTAGTGTTCCATTCAGACAAACATCTGGAACTACCACCTGCCATCCAGACCTTTGTGAACAGGTAGGCAAAGAAAACCATCAATGATGACAGGACATGAAACACCTAAGAATTTCGTTTGGGAGGCAAAAAAAGAAACAAAGTCAGTGATATCAAACTCTTCGTGGTGTACCTATATTGAAAAACTTAACGTCAAACTTCATCATCCTGAAATAGTACCTATCCAGTTTTGGTTCAGCTCCTTTATTCTTTCACGTTTAAGCAGTATGTACACTTGTCAATCGTCGTACACTTCACATCAGTTTTCAAAGAAAAAACTACAAAACAACAAAACTGAAGACATGATGGGGAAAAAAAAATCGCTATTATTCTCCACACCCTCCCCCTGCAAAGCTAGGGATGGCAGACTGCCTTACTGTTGAATAGCTTCCCCTAAATTTGTCTTTAACCACTGTAGTCAAACTGGTATTAAGTGCTTTGGCAAAGTGGGGTGCAATCCATCAAATCTGCAAAGGCCTGCTTTTTTCTCTGTTGGTGGTTCAGCTTTACGAGGAACATATATGCAAAATAACAGCTCTCACATTGCTTCAAACTCATCAATACGCTGCTTTGTATTGCCTTGTCGGATTTGTCGAAGAGTCTTGTACTTATCACGGCCTGCTTTAACATTCTCAGCATGAAGGACATCATTTTGTGTTTTCTTGGTTTCATCTCTGGCTTGGGCCAACTCAGAACTTAAAGCCTGTTGAATAAAATATTTGAATTTAAGTGCTTTAACTAATCTTTTCATGATTCTGGAATTTCTGATAATACCTATCCTGCAGCTTGCACAGGGATTCCAGAATGTCAACCAATGAAATACTGTCTGTACTCTTCAGCAACTAAAACTCTAAGGTCTATCAAAAAGACTGTAGAACAAAGAAGATGACAGCACAAGATTCCTTCCTTACAGGTATGTGAGCATCAAACAAACAAAAAAAACGACCTTATAACCTAACATCCAAGAGGGACCAGAAGATAAAACAGGAAAATTACATTATTTCTATTTCTGCTTGACTGAAGACAGCACGCTCATCTCCCTGATTCTGTCAGTGACTGGGCAAGTAGAAAAGATGCATTATGGAATCATGCTATTAAAATATTGCTGCCAGAAAAAGAAGCAACTTTCCACTTCTTTCCTTTCCATCCCAAACAGATACTTCATAACATGGCAAACTGTCACCACTAACATTAGATTATTATACTTTGAGAGATAAGACTGATCTAAAAGGAAATGCTCTTTCAGGGAAATAAGATTCATCCTCAAGGGGAATATTCCAGCCTCTACTTTCATGATGTCTGTGAGCAGCAGCAAATAAACCCAAATACTATAAGCAAGCATCTGTTCATACTAATCAATAGATTTCAGAGCTCAAAAGGAAAGCATTAAGTTTCAATGTTCAGTATCCCAGCTATTATATAATTACTTTTAACCTTCACTGTCCAGTGTGACAACACACTAATATTTCTAAGCTACAAAGCATAATCCTGCATCTGGTCTTTCCATTTATTCTGCTCTGCAGCACTATGAACAATAGTGGTTGTTAAATTAGTAATAAAGCCCAGTAACTGATAAGAAGGGTGCTTCCTTGGCACACCAAACTTCAATGAGACCTTTTAAAAATAAAGAACAAAAACCCAAAGCCTGAATTATGTTGATACAACCATATGCCTTCATTACCTGGAGCTGTTTCTTAACACGTTCATTTTTCTGTGTTTCTGTTACCCGTTCCTCCTCACTCCTGTGATTCATGACACCATCAGAAGACAGTTCTGCACTGGCTTCAGCATTGTTTTCATCATGTTCATCGTGTTCGTTCTCTGTTGGAGGAATAACTGGTGGGGGAGGAGGCGGAGGAGGAGCAGACATCACAGATTTCAGTTCTTCTTTGGTCTTTTCTAAGTCCTCCTGGGCTGCAAAAGCCTAAATACAGTAAACAAAACAGTATTTTTAAAGTTGATTTAAACTAGTTAAAAATTCACAAGAAATAATTGAGAAATCTATCCTCCCAGGAGAGATGCCCCAGTTCTTTCATCAGCTTGGTGGCCTTTTTCTGGACTGTTTCAAGTACGTCCAAGTTTCTCCTCTACTGGGGAGCCCAGAACTAAGCACAGTGCCCCAAGTGTGGCCACCGAAGAGCTGAGAATTTTGCTTTATAACCTAGTGACATTTTATGTGCCTTTGTCCTAATTCTGATCCATCTTTTTACCACCACTCATGATTTTTTATTATTACTTTATTTACACCTCCCTTTTAATGTGTTTCTTTTCCAGCACAAAGCTTCAATCTATCACCTCACATAAGAAAGCCATTTTAAATCTCTGATCATATATTTGTGATAAAATCCCCCCTTTCCTGTTTATCAGTGAGTTAAATATAAGTACAAAGTAGCTTCAAATAAAAAAAAAAATAGGAGAACAAAACTCTTAAAAAAAAAAAAAGCCTCTCTAAGGCCTGAAGGGAATGAGACCCAATCCCATGGAATTTCATTGGTATTTCTGCAGTTATCTCCCTTAGTTTCTCTTAAGGTCTGACTTCCCACAACATGAGCTCATTACTTTGTGCTGCCATTCTGAGGCTTCCTCCTCTTTTTTTTTCTTGGCCTCCTCCAGAAGTGCAATCTTGGCAGTGAATTCAGCAAGTTCTGCTGCCTAAAACAAAAAAGAGGACAGAAGTTTTAGTTCAGTACCACTTCAGCTCTGCAGCGGAAGAGAGCAGAGCCTTTGAAGAAAGTCATTTACCATTCATCACTGCTCCGCTTATTAAAAATAGAAATTTTAAACATGCATGACAGACAAAGAGAATCAGTATTTTTGTCTGATAGGAGACTGTCTGGGATGGGGAATAATCTATCTTCTTCACTTCCAAACTTGCTAGGAAATAAAGACCTGCAGTTACAAATTACCATTTGGCACTGTTTCACTTTAATACAGCTCTAACAGTTTCAACAAAAAGCTGATGACTTTAGATGATAATCTCAGTACTGTTAAGATAAATCTTGCCTCAAGCATGGTGTGCTGAGTTTAAAGACTACCAAAAGTTGTTCTACAGTTGAGAAATACTTTCCTATAAAATTTTCATTCCCTTCTCATTTACCACAATAATTCTTCAATAAGAAGTCATCCAGCACAGAATGCGAGAAGATAATGCTCTAAGCAGAGTAAAACCTAAGAGGTTTGAGCTTTTTTTGTTTTGTTTTGTTTTTTGAAGTCCCACAACATTCTGTAACAAAGCACAGGGTACTTCACATATTTGTTACATCTATTTTGTAAAGTGAACTAAAATTCCAATGCAAATTTCAATTATGTTTTTCCATTTGCTTCAATGCAAGATTAAAGGTTCTTACTAGCTGCTCCTGGTTCTTCATTTGATCAGCTGCCTGCTTGGCTAGAGCAGCTTTAGCTTCTTCAGCAGCTCGGCGCTCCTTTTCCAGGCGCTCTGCTTCTTCTTTCGCACGTTTTCGCTCCTGATCCAGTTCTAGAGCTCTTCTGGTCTGTTCCTCTAGCTCTGCCAAAGGGACAGTTTGCAGGCAACATATCTTTATTTCATTCTTAGTCATATGTAACACAGATAACAGCTACCACAAAGCTTTACAGGACTGCCTCAAGTGAGCCTGACTTAAGCTAAGAACTGCCAGCACATCCCCTGAAGATACACTCCATGTCTAGAAAAAACGTATAGTTTTTTACCCTCTTTAACACACTTTGGATGTACTTCACCTCATAGCTCAGAGTTGCAGAAAGTTATCAGCTTTCTGATAAAAACAAACAGATATGAACACACCAATCACTACAGATGAGTTTCTACATATATTAAATCACCCTATTACCACAAAAAAAAACCAAAGACTTCTACTCCATTGAAATGCTTTACAGGATTATCTTAAATGCAGTTGACACTCTAGACATGCACTTCCAGCAAAATGACTGAGATCCATTTGAGAGGTCAGAGAACAGACTTCCAAAAAGTGCAACAAGGAAAAACTGTAATCAAGAAAAGGATGGATAACAGTTGTCTAGATGCCTGGTTAGGAAAACACTGCAAGCTAAAGGGCAGAACTCTGACTCTCTTAACTTTGGGAGTTAAGAGGAAACAATCCACAGGTACTGTAATTTCAAGGGAAGAATTGAACAGGGAATTTTTTTTTTTAATAATCAAAATTTGAAGCCCAAATCATGGGCACTGCATTACAGGTATGGTGAGTTGTACAGTGCAGTACCTATAAAACTAAACAAAATGCACCAATGTTTAAAACGCTATTTGAACAGACAAATCCTCCCAGTGAAGATGGAGAACACTAAGCTACCACGTTAACTACAGAACAAAGGCACCATTTATATAAGCATGAGTCCATATCTAAAAAGAATGCTAAACAAGCTAGTAACACGTATGATGTACTACATCAGATAGACTGTACTGCCTATAAAGGTTACCAGAATTGAGAAATTATTCCCCCTTCCCCTTTTACTTATGTTTGATAGTTTCATATTTACATTCTTTCCTTTAGAACAATCTTCTTCAGAGTATGTTGTTACATTAAAAGAAAGACCAAACAATTTCTGTCATAGTAACTTATTAGTGAAGGTATTTCCAAATAAAGTGCTTAACAACTTCAACATAGCAAGAGTCTTATTTTTTCTTTATTACAATCAAGATTGAGCACACCGTTTAACTTAATGAAATAATTCCAAATGATACTGTATTCCATTCTGAATGACATTCTCAGAACACAGAGACCAAGAGGTGCTTCCAGAGTTTTCTTTGAAAACACAGCTCTCAAGAACTCTAAGCTACAATGTGATTCCTGTTTAAGTTCTCCAAAATTTCATGGTTTTGACATTTATGTCCTGCTCTTACAAAAGCAGCAACTGGAACACGGTCACCAGGTCAGAGTGGCTTTGCAAACACTGCTCATTTTTCAGGTTCCTTAACATCTATTTTCACAAAAAATACTTCAGTTGACATTTTCCCTGCTGAATGTTTTGCCCAAGATCACTTTTTTGTTAGTTTGTTTGAAATTTAGACCCAAACTTTTTAAATAAAGCAAACATGAAACTCATTTCACCAGATAAAAAAAAATCTAACCACAAGCCAAACAAAAAAAAAAAGCTTTAAATCTTTTATCAGAGAAGCTTTGGCATGAGGGGTTTAAGCAAGGGATGGAATACACATCCAGTATATGTACCCTTCACACCAACAGAAGTGCCTTTTCAGTGCCTGGTGAAAAATGTCTGCATTTAGTCAAACTACCTTTCAAAGATTGTGGAACTTATAGCAACTCACTGCTGTGAACTGAAAGTGCATCTCTGACTTTTTTGCCCTACTAGATGCATTCCACTTCTAAATTTAACATCTCCCTTCAACAATTCCAGCGCACAGATTTTGTGTTGTCTGTCTGGATGCATCCAGACTGTTTTGCACCAAAATACTGGATGCTATGGAGGCAGAGCTAGAGAAAGTGTAGGCATATTTGCATAGCTACAGACAGTGATTGTCTTTATCGTGCTTGAAGCCAACAGTTATGAACAGAAGAATGAAACTTTTCTGAATACAAAGCAAATCTGAAGAAAAAAAAAAAAAAAAAAAAAGAGATAGTGATAGGACAAGGGGGAATGGTTTTAAGCTGAAACAGGAGAGATTTAGGTCAGATATTAGGAGGAAGTTTTTCACTCAGAGGGTAGTGACACACTGGAACAGGTTGCCCAAGGAGGCTGTGGATGCCCCATCCCTGGAGGCATTCAAGGCCAGGCTGGATGTGGCTCTGGGCAGCCTGGTCTGGTGGATCTGCACATAACAGAGGGTTATCTAGTTGAAACTAGATGATCATTGTGGTCCTTTTCAACCCAAGTCATTCTATGATTCTATAAGAGGAGAGGGAAAGCAGTAAAGATAGTGGCTGCACAGAATAGCTCAATATAAAAACTGTTTACTGACCACACATGGTTTATTCACTAAAATCCATTCAGACTTGAATTTTTGAAGTTCTCAACACCAGCAAGGGAATGGGAAAATAAAGGGATAAGGAACTTCCAAATGAAAAGCTAAATTCAACAAAATCCTGTAGAAATTACTCTGAATAACTGCAGACCCACTACCTCCCCCAGCCTCAGATTTTCAGCACTTCAAGCATGTCATAAAATCTGAGTTCAACTGTATGCTGTTTAATTTTGTTTTTATAAATGAAGATTAAGACTCTTGCTATATTAGGAATCGGTTTTATATTATGAAAATACCCACCTACCTCAACTTTCAACTTTGAAAAGAACAGCTCTTCTGAAATTAAAGCATAAACACCACTATCTTGTCTCACTATTAAAATAAATTCAAAAAAAGCAAACAGAACACCACAAAGAAAAACAAAACACAAACCACGGAACCGCCCTACCAAGCGAACTGAACGGTGTTATCAGACAGAACAAATCCAGGAGCAGTGGGAGCTCACCTTTCTGAGCTTTCATTGTTTGTTCTTCAATTTGTCTTAAGCGTTCCATTAATTCTTCTTTTTCACGCTCTATTCTTTCCTTTTCCTTTTCTGCAATCTCTCTCTTCTTCTTCTCATTTTCAAGTTGTGCCCTGAAAATAATAAAAAGCTTTTTTTCTTTTTTTTTTTTTAATATTAAGTACATGAATTAAATTCTACCCTGAGGATTCCGGAAGCATTTGTTCTCAGTTTACTCAAATAATAAAGAAACACTTAATTTTCAATGCTTTGAATTCATATTCAAGCCTAATAACTAAGTCTCTTCATTTCAAAATATAGTACATAAAGAATTATGAACAGAACCAATTAGCAGCCTTGGTTATGGTCCAACCAAGTAAAGCCAAGATTATAGTTGCATTTTACACAAGTTGCATGTTCCATCTGGGCTAGAAATAGTCACTATATTTTTTGAATACACAAAAGGTAAGTTGCTATATTCTTTGCTAAGCTTGCTTTCACGGTTCACATGAGTATAAAAGTCCCTAAGAATCAAGCAACAGAAACTTTAAATGCTTCACAAAAAACTTAATGAGAAACAACAATAGAGCTACTATTACTATGCTGAAAGCTCCAGAGAGATACGGCTTTCTATTAGAACAGGTGAACCATGCCAGTGCGCAAACCTGCCCACACGTCACAGAAAGAAAAGCAAACGTCTTCTCCAGAACGCAAGGATGTTTGATATTCTATGACTCGGTATTCTGAAAAGGATAGAAGAATTTTCCTTCTGTTTCATAGAAGTTTGTTAATTACCTTTCCAATTGTTTCTGATGTTTCTCCTCTCTAGCCTGGGCCTTCATCTGTTGCACTTCAATTGTATCAGGTTTCCGCCTCCTCATGTACAATTCATGATTTCCCATACACAGTGCCAAAATGCGCTTGTTAATCCTCAGACGAGGCGCATAAAAAACAAAATCCTAGAAAAATGCACACATCCATCAGTTGAAAAACTCAGCTGTGATGAGAGTCAAAGTATTACTGCATTTGTGCATTTGTTACATTTAAGTTCACTGGCATTTTTATACTCTTCCTCCAAAGTCCAGTTACCATAAGGAGCCTATAAGGTAAATTCAAAAGCCTACCTGTGCTCCTCTATGTAGAGGTTACCTATTTCACTCAAAATTACCCTTTTTAATTTTTAAGTAGCAGCACTATTTTCTGTGTTTCAATGCAAAAAACTTCATGTTTTGACCCACACAGTCTGATGGAAGGTGCTACTGTAATCCAAGCAAAAAACCAAAACAAAAAAGAAGAGGTGGGAGTGCAGGGAATTCAGCATGCTACAGAGCAGCTTTTCAATTCATCACAAAACATAAGATTTCTTTCTATACGCCAGCTAAGTGTCAACAAGAAGGAAGAGAGTAAAAATAAATGTACCACATTTCAAAACCTGAATTTCTTTTTGATTACTGAATATTCTACCGATACAAAAAGGCATAATATTATATTCTTATGCCATAGTACCAAAGCAGGCTCCTTGAGGCTTGAAACCCTTCACATAAAAAGGCATACTATTCCACAGACAACTTACAGGGGCCTTTTTGTCAATTGGCTTTATAACAAACTTCTTGTCATTGAAAGAGATGTTTCTTATTTCACTCCAAGGAAAACCAATCTTGGGTGTCAGCCTTCAAAGAGAAAAAGTTCTCATTAAAAGAAGAAAAAGACAGGCATTTCATTAATGTCCACTGACACATTAGCCTTATTTTCATCCTGTTTTCACTGCCACAATTAAATTACAAAACCTACCAAGACAACAGTTGAAGCATATTTTAGTTGACAATTTCACATACTCATTTGATGAGTTTGTAAGAGTCAGTTTCACATTCTAATAGCACTGCAACAGAAGAACTTGAGAAAGTTTGGTTTTGACATATTCTGCTACCATTAAATACAAGTGGAATACACACCAAATACCATGATTCTTTATCAGCCACTGATAATTTTCTTGTCAGAGAAATGGACAACTATTTCAATGGGGATATAACTTTAGAAAAGCTAGATGTTGCAAAGACTGAAATTACATCAGCCTCCAGTAACAGTGTACTTCAGTTTAACTCAGCTGTAAGATACATCACATTTCCAAAGTTCACACTGGATTTCATCCACTTGCATTTTAAGTAGAATTAAGTTGAGAAGCCGTTACAATGCTTTGCACCAACTGCAAACTTTTAACTCTGAAAAGAAACAGTTCTTAAATTATAAAATATATTTGACTCCATCAGCACAGAAAGTTTTCTGAGTTTATATTATGTTAATTAAAGTATTTTAAAAAAGGTTTAAGTTATTAAGATTGTTATCCATCTGAATTAAAGTACCAAAAAAATGGTTGATCGTTCAACCTCATTTGACCATTTCCTGAATATTTTCATCATCTTTCAGGAGTTATGTTGCCATCTAATGGCAATTAAGGCTCACAGAATTTTGCTAAGGAGATACACATCCAAGCACGTAATTTCAGTTCAGATGACAGCTCTGATCTGGTGTTGGACACGATTTACTTTAAATCACTGTGGAAGTACCACTAAGACTAGATACGACTCACAGAAGTGCCTGAAAAGAAACAAAAGAATGAGTCTGCTCCTCAGTATTAAGACTAAGCTCTGTGTATTTCAGCTCTACCCATATTTAAGTATGGCAGAATCTGATCTCTATCAGAACAGAAGATCCATCTGCTTTCCTAGATGTCTAGAAGGTTTCCTTTTTAGATACCAAAGTTCTTCCTGCTCTAAGAGCTCTATTCTTAATTGCAATTCTTGCAAACTTCTCAATCAATGTCCAGCTTCTCAACGTCCTTTTCACCCTGACTTAAAAGAGTCTTAACAGAGTGAAAAGTACAGGGGGAAAAAACCACCACTGTATCAAAATGGTCTTGCTACAAACATCCATACTTCGCAACATCAATTTAAGTTTATACAGAACTCCATTCACTTCTTCTAATTGCTGTTCCTTTTATAAAATTAACTCCTGGAATGTTTTGCCTTTCACACAGATTAGAAGATCTTTGATACCCCATTTTGCTAGGTGTTATTGAAACATATGCTTTTGTATGATCTCAGGTAGGATTCTCCTAGGACAAAACTGTAAAAATGAGTATTTGCCACTTACTTATCATCGTGTTCATAAATATTCAGACCCAATGCATCAACTCCTAACCACAACTCAGTTCCTTTTTTATTCTTAATTTCAAAGTAGTTGACTCCATACATTTCCAAATCTTGTGCTATCTTAAGGTACTCCATCATAGAATCTTCCCTGATAAAAAGAACAGGAAAAAAAAGTGTAAATGCATAGTACAGACAAGTCAGAAATAAAAATGTAAGAATAGGGGAGCTACAGAGCAACTTATTAGTGAGAAATTTAGTTAGGAATCAAACACTTCCTGGAAATTCACATGTACATTGATTTAAATATTTGCAGCATTTTACACCCTACACTCAAATACAGCTTGATCTCTGCACTTTGTCTTTTCAGCCTGAGGAGAAAAGAAATAAATGTATTTTAGAAGCATGCAACTACAAACAAAGGCAGTTGACAGTCCTACCAGAAATCACGTAGGTAGCCAACAATCCAACTGGAAATTCAACTCTCATCCAAACTTCCATGGCAGTTTTTGGTAACTGCTTGTGCCAGCCAGAGCAGAAGTTTCCAAGCAAAACAACACCACCCAAAACACATCTTGATAATAAGAAATACCCTTACAGGCCTTGGAACATTTTCTATGTGATTACCTTAACATTCCCCTGTGCTCTTCATGCCAGTTCTGTATTCTCTCTTCCCATTGTTCTTTTGTCAGTTTGTGCTGTTCTAACACACTGTGAATAGAAATTGTTATTAAAATTATCATTTAATCTCTTAAACTTTGTTTTTTTTCAAACCTTGTGGCACAACATACTCTTGAAGAAATTTAAACATTACTTCCTATAGACTGCTCATCTTTTCACCCAAAAGCACAAGTTCTGAATTTCAAAAAGAAAAACATTTAGAAAATAGCATGGATTCATTTTCTTCATGGTGTTCTACACAGCCTCATTATAATACAAGTCACACGGTGGCATGTAGCAACTTTCACTAATGCCATAAAATGTAACATTTGGAACTCCCCAAAACACACAGACTTCCTAAGACTTCACACACAATGCCACAAATTGACCTTCACGTATTTACAGATGCATTCAATTCAAGCTTTCATTCTGTTGTCACAGAAAATCAGAATAGTGAAGAAAGCTGATTTGAGCTTTACCTGCAGCAGGCTGCAATTATGGATGTAATTATGCTTTTACTCTATGCACCTAACTTTTCAAGCATTCCTGGAGAAATTACTTTAAAGGGCAATTAACTAAAAGAGGACTGCAAGATGATCTTACTAAAAGAAGTCAGAGCAGTTTTTTTTTTCTTCATTTTTATTTAATCAGTACAACAAGTTTACTACTTTTCCCTATGTTTCTACGGAACTGCATAAGAAACAGACAGCATGATGCAGAAGATACTAACGCAGTGTTTATCTCTGTAGGGGATGTCTGTCTCACACTTGCTCATTTTGCTACTCTACCCCACATCTAGGTACACAGCCATCTCATCATCTGGTTCTCCCTCCACATGCTACTGATGAAACGCAGCCAGCAGTTTCACACAGACTTACTAGCCATCTTGCTGCTGCCCAACTCGTAACTCTGAGCCAAGAAATCCACAATATTCTGACCAGTGAAAGTAACTCTATAGGTAAGGAGAACTGCAAATCCTCTCACTCTTTTCCACAAGTGGAAAAGCTAGCCTGCTTCCTGAAACAAGTATTTCTGACATTACATTGTTTTGAAGTATTTCTATTAAGTACTTGAAAGTCTTCTAGCAAATCTCTGGTGACTGGAGGCAAATCAGGAGTAACTGTGCTAGAATGAATACAAAAGCTATGTGCCCACCCAGCACAAACTGACACAACTCATTGAAAATGTTCTGGGAAATCATCTGAACATATGTCTACTGAAGAGGAGCATCTTAAGTATTTGAATCTGTGCTGTACACAAGCACTCCTGTGGTCCAAAGGCTGTCATCAGCTTAGCAGAGACAAAGATTTGTGAACTATTATATTTAGTAATTAGTTGTACTGATTCTTAGCCTCTTTGCCTTCTACATTGCTCCAGAAGAGTATTTCCTTAGGAATCCACTGTAATAAGAAGGAAGCAAGCAGCCAATACTTACCCAAAGTTTTTAAAAAGACTGAAACATTTACAGAAATGTTTATTTAAACATTTATCACCTTTTGAAATGCTTTTTTACTAGCTAGGAGATTCTCACTCTTAGCTAATCTCTACTTTTTGTTTTTGAATTAAAAAAAAAAAAAGACTATGTGAATCTCAAAGAAAACTGAAATTATTCCACAGTTCTCATCTCTTTGAAGATGCACCAGAGTTACATATTTAGTGAGCATACATTTGTTGACAATACACAGTCACAAATTCATTTGCACTAACAAAACTATCTAGCTTTGCAAATTTGTGTTCAATGCTTGCCTTACTGCCAATGCAGGGACAGTTTCAGCTGCGAGGAGGAAAAAAAAGCAACCCAGAACTATAATCCTGGTGCTTACCTTTCCTAGGCACCTACATGAGTAACTGATACAAAAACATTCACACGACAATTATGACAAGAACTCATTTTCTAAATTTTCTGTCCAGGTCAGCATTTGTAAGTTAAACACACAGCAGAAAACGTATTTTATAACTATTTCTCAGGAATTTACTATCATTTACCAAAACTTCTTGCATAAAAACACCATGAAGTGAAGAAAAAGGATAAACCTGAATAACTTAACATGATTTTAATTCAGCAGAGGCAAGACTCCAGCAATGATAGATCAGTACATATTCCACATAACCTGAAAATTTCACTGGCTAAATCTGTGCAGCTGGTTGAGGATGGGACAAGAAATAGGCCTCCAGAAACACCCACAGTTGCGATGCTTTGATATTTAGTCTAAACCGGGATACTGCTTCCTTGTAAGTTCTACCAGCAGAACATGCACTCTTTTAAAAAAGCTACCATTAATTGCATTTTTAACCTCATATTTTCACTATGAGTGTGCTGCAATCAAGTTTATACAGAGCAAACAATGCAAAAAGACGTATTTATGGTCTGTCTCACCGCTGAGGGAGAAGCCTGTCATTGGCTAGGTAGCCTAGTTTATGTATCTCCTTATTGTAATCTCCATACTTGGACTGGACAGCATAAGAAGCGAGAAGAACGGCCGTTTCTGGTGGACAATATATCTCATCATTTAAGATAGCTTCTTTGACTTGCAGGAAGAAAAGTCTTTGTGTTATTTCCTGGATTAACTCTTCAGATACATCCTCTGGAAAAAACTTGGCCCTGAATTTAAACTGCAAAGGATTTTCTTTCCTTACATCTTGCTGTGTTACCTAAGGAAGAAAAGAAAGAAAGAAAACATAGGAAGAGCACTAAATGTTATAATAAATACAATGAACTTGACACCAATGACTTGCAGGAAGAAACAAAATGTTTAATAAGGATTCCGTAGCAAGTATTACAGCATATTAACTTAAGAGTAAAGCTGAACTATTCTTTTAAAAGAAGTCTTTGTACTATTGAGCTAAATATATGTGCTTTGTTTCTGTGCAAAAATCATGGTTCCATTCATCACCTTTTTGTAGAATGTATGGACAAGACTTATGATGATTTCCTTGAAGAAATCAGATGTGATCAGCTTATAAGTCTAGTCTAAGCTGTCTGGCCTATAATTTATACACAAACAGATCTTCTGTTACTTTTCTATTTTATTGGAGCTCAGCTTTCAGCACTGATAATGACAAGAAAAGATCATTTTAACAGCAAGTAATAAGTAAAACAAGCAATTGTTAAAAGGTAAATTCAGAATAAATTTCATACATCCCAATTCCACGTGCACCTCACTTCATACTTAATTTCATGAGCACAAGTAGTCCTTTTACAACTTTACCCCACAGTTTGCTTGACTAGTAGAAAGTATGAAAAATGGTAACGAGTTACGCTGCAACCATGCTCATGAATTTCTCATGAAGTTCAACAAGGCCAAGTGCAAGGTCCTGCGCATGGGTCAGGGCAATCCCAGCACAGATACAGGTTGGGCACAGAATGGCTTGAGAGCAGCCCTGAGCAAAAGGATTTCAGTTGCTGAAGGACTCAACTTCAGCCAAAAACATGAGCTTGCAGCCCAGAAGGCCAACTGTGTCCTGGGTTGCATCAAGAGAAGTGTGACCAGCAGATTGAGAGAGGTGATTCTCCCCCTCTGCTCTTGTGAGATCCCACATGGTGTTTTGGGCCTCCAACACAAGGAGGACACAGAGCTGTTGGAGCTGGCCCAGAGGAGAGCTGCAAAGATTTAATGACTTTCTACGACAAGTAATTCATGAAGCTCATGGGCTAACAGAGAGTGAACGGGAGTATAGGGACAAATATGGAAGTCATCTGTACCTTGGGCATCATCCAAAGCAGCATGGACAGCAGGGTGAGACACTGTATTTCTATATCTTCTAAACACTGTATTTTGTAATTTAAAGCAAACAAGAAGCTACTACTTGATTAATTTGATAAATCTCACCTATAACATCAAAGCAACAAATCTTATAAAAGTATATTTAAAAAATATAACATTCATATATTTGCTTAAGTGCCAGGAAATTATTACCTTTTTATTTAGCTTCAGCCACGTTGAGTAGCCTTTGCTGTCCACGTACTGCAGTCCAAAAAACCAAACTTCACGAAGACCAACAGTTTTTACAACCTAAAGAAAAATGATCCACAGTTATCAATGATTAGTGAACAGGAATTTTATGGTTGTTACCTTGTATAAGCCACCTCAAATTTAAATGTAACAAGATTTTTTATTTATTTATTTATTTTTACATAAGCAAGAGGAGCAAAATACATTCAAAATAAACACCTTGTAGCCAAAGGAAAAGTTCCAGTGTGAAACTTCCTGCATGGATCAAACTCAGCCCCTGAGGAACACAAAGCTGCAAACAGGATCCTGATCTTTGAAACCAGGACTGGGAAGCTACCTGCAGACCAACCAACAAGCAAGTCTACCTCATCCAAAGACAAGCAATGAAATTATATCACTGAATAATAACTCTGGACAAGTATGATGTGAAGAGTATGAATCACCTCCATTAGGTGTTTCTGAGATCTTCTAACAGGTAGTGATAAAAGAGGTAAGAGAGATCTGGCTGATAAACCAAACAGGGATTGCCTACACAGCTTCTGATTTAGGCAAAGGCTATTAAAGAAAGAAAACTGTCCTTGAATAAAGGAAAAGCACCTTTATAGATGAACTAGATAGAGAAAATAAGCGATAAGCAGTCCCCACAACAGACAATGATTACTTGCAGTGCAACCATCAAGAAGTCCCACCAGACTGCAGATGTGATCCAAAAAAAAAATAAAAAGAATGAAACTGATGTGACAAAATCTGTACAAAACCTTCCGAGATGATCTCTGAATAGACAGCAAAAAAAGATGAACTTGAATAAAAGATGAAATTTAATAAAAACAAAATAATGTGCACAAATGAGGACACTTAAATTTTGTTAACAAAGCAGTTGCTGTAGAGGTAAAAAGCTACAATGCTGTTGTATACAAACCTATGGCATTCACAGATCTCTAGTACTATATACAAACCAGTTACGTTGTCCTTATAAAAGGATGCAGCAGTACTGGAAATCCTTCAGAAACATTCAAATGAAGGATCAGGGACATGGAATATCACAGCATAAACTAGATCGGAACACTGACGTGGAGAACTAAGAAAGAGGAAAATATTATACAGGTTCTTACAATGTGCATGGCAAGGAGAATAGGAAATGACCGACCAATGTTTCTCATTAACATACGAATTAAGAGAATCAGATGAAATCATTACATAGGAGGTTCAAAGCCAACAAAAAAGAAGCACTCCTACTCTATGAAATAGAATGAAAACACAGAACTATCTTACAAGTCCTTTGCATGGCAGGAGTATGCCTGGATTCAATAAGCAATTCATCAGAAAGGTCCAGCAACGATTATTAAATAAAGTGAACTCTGGCTCCAGAAGCAGCAGTATGGCAGTAATTATGTTACACACTCAAGTAGGACCAAGCTGGCAAGCAGGTTTACCAAAGGCAGTTTTATTTCCATAAAACATGCACTCAGATCACGTGAAGTAAGAAGAATTTTACACATAGATCCTTCTCCACCTTAAAGAAAGTACTGTCAGGTTGTTAAACTGAAATTTGGAAAATCAAAAAGTGTCACAAGACTGCTGTGTAAAATTTTTTCTGACCCCTTGCATGTGTGTATTGTTGTTTACATCAATATAAGTGCAGTTTTTTATTCTCCTCCTCTACCCTTCCACCTTCAAGCTCCACCAAAGCACAGAATTGACAGTATTCACGGATCCAACATGACGCTTTTAGTGTACAGTTATTTTCTCCAAAGTCCCTACATTCCTATATTTTATCTTCCTACTTTGGAACATCAGAGAAAATGAGGACAAGTTTACTTTAGTGCTACTGTCTTGAATTATGTCTGGTGTCCCAACACAGAAAATCACAGACCTGCTGCTTCCTTGGGCACAGACTGCCTGTCCAATACTTGTCAAACTATCACGGCTGTAACAGACAAGTCTGAAAATGCTCTTTGCTTTGTAGCCATAGGAGTGAAGCCTTGGTAGCCGATCAGCACTGCGAGCTGCAGCAGAAGTCACCAAGAATCTCAGATGCTCAAGTGCCCAAGAGGCATGAAGAGCCAAGTGCATCTGCTCTCATCACAACACATCACTCTCACCTGCTGCGTACTGCTCTTCAATAGAGAACGGCGCTGCACCTTATTCAAAGCTATTCAGTTTCTCCACTACAATACAAGGTTACACATAAGTCAGTACTGAACACTGCTCACATATGAGTTTGTTTTCCATCGTGCAACAAATAGGGAAAAAAATAATACTATAACTGAGATGGTCTATAACTACCATCTCAGCCCCCAAAAAACATTTCTGAAACTTTGTACCAGGATAACACAGGCACTCACACACTGCAGTAGAATGATACAAAAAATAAGTACACAATGGGAAACTTCAGAATTTGATTTACAGTTCTGCCTCAACAGATTTATTAGACAGCCTCAGGCAAATTTTCATCACATCCATGAAACAGATTTATCTGCCATTACAGCCTATGGCTTGGCAATTAACAGGTAATAAAAACGTTGGAGACAGATCTGTGCCTTGGCAAATCAAAACATACATAAGAGGATAAACTAGCAGGAAATTCAGTTAGTCAACTTTTGAAAGATTGTAAGGGAGGCTTCTGAAATACCTGAAAAGAAGAGCTGAAGTTTAACTTGAGATGAAGGAGACAATACTCCCAACTCTTCCTGACCTGAAACCACAGTAAACCAGTTCTGATGCCTGTGCCAATTCCATATTGAAAAAGAACAAAAACCAAACCCTCAGACTGTGGAAACACGCCTACCACAGCACTCCCTCTCTTCTAGGAAGGAGTCATAGATGAACAATTGGTTGAGAAACAGAAAATGGACCTTCTCTTGCTCATACTGACCGCTGACATGATGGACTAAAGGACTAATGAAAGGACTATGGATGTAGTAGCATTCTGAAAGAGTGGGAGTCATTATAAAACAGGCTTGTACAATAAACAAGTACTTCAGTGTGTTTCAAAACAGAAAAGAAAAAGCCATCAGAACACCAAGTTCTTTTCTGCTAGCAGACAAAGATAAACACGCAAACAGAATGGGAAACAACTCCAGAAAACAGTATCTACATATTTGAAAGAACCATTGACTGAAGGACAAGTTGTTCACTAAAACAAAAAGAGCAATAGACAACAGCAAAAATCATGGACAAGTTATTTTCTGCAAGCTCTAGCTAACAAGTGTATTGCCATGTTCATCATCTCTGCTTGAACCTGGCACACCAAATCTCTCAATAGCAGTGCTACTCCATTATTTTTCTATAGAGAAACAGCACGAATAAAGCATGAAAATTTAATGCTGATTTGGCAACGCAGTTCCGCTCATGACACTACTCTGTGTAATCTATGTATAAATTTAAGATCAGACTGAAAGTATTGGGCCCCTCACTGCAAGAAAGATATTGAGGCCCTGGAACGTGTTCAAAGGAGGGCAACAAAGCTGGGGAGGGGTCTGGAACACAGGCCATATGAGGAGAGGCTGAAGGAGCTGGGAATGTTCAGCCTGGAGAAGAGGAGGCTCAGGGGAGACCTCATTGCTCTCTATAACTTCCTGAAGGGAGGTTGTAGTGAGCTGGGGGTCGGCCTCTTCTCTCGTGTCATTAGTGATAGGACCAGGGGGAATGGCTTCAAGCTACGGCAGGGGAGATTCAGGCTGGACATGAGGAAGTATTACTTTTCAGAAAGGGTGGTCAGGCACTGGAACGGACTGCCCAGGGAGGTGGTGGAGTCACCGAGCCTGGGGGTGTTCAAGGAAAGTCTGGATGTTGTGTTGAGGGACATGGTTTAGTGGGAGCTATTGGGAATAGGCGAACAGTTGGACTGGATGATCTTTTAGGTCTTTTCCAACCCTAGTGATTCTATGATTCCATGATTCTGTGATTCTATTTCTCTCATCACAAAACTATTTCAGCTAACTTAAAGCTTTTCAACTTAAATTTCCACAAGTCGATCATAAGAGGTACCAAGACGTCATAAGACACACAGAGAGGTAAGGAACAAAGTTGTAGAGAACATGCAACGTGTCAGAAAGGAAGAAGAATTCACAGCTGTATCTTTGCTCCCTGCTTGCAAAAGCCCAATTTGGAAGAAACTGATTACCTGGGCACAAGATATTACACAGCAGAATGTCACCGCACCCAACACTGCATGGCAGAAGATACAGCAAAGGTTGGCAATTGAGAAGCAATAGCCTTGGGCTTTTGTGTCACAGGATATCATATTTTTTATTCGATAGTAGTATTGGCTAAACAAAAAGCAAAACAGCTGGCCATGCATTTGTTCCCCTCCCTTCAAGGCTCTCAGAGAGTCAAGGAGTGTATTACTCTGTTGAGGTTGAAGATGCACTGCTACTGACAGCAGTTAAAGGAGAAGGGCGTTAAGTGTGTCACATCTGCTTCTAACAGAAGTGACAAATTTACTTGATTATACAGTAAAAGGCTTAGTGTTAGAAACAAAGAAATTCTCATCCCCTCAATTTACATCCTGAGACATTTAATTGGTGAGGTGAAAACCCCTAAACTGTCACTTTCTCCAAAATGCAATCAAAGCGTCTACACTGGAGGGACAGAAGTGACAGTCCTACTAAAACAAAACATATTTTTTCAATACAGTTGCACTGTTTTTGAAGAATAATTTGGAATACTTCTTCATTTTTTAAATGAATGCACACAACTTGAGCCTGGATTATATATTGTACTTTTTATTTCCTCAAGGAAAAAAGAAATAAAAGAAACCTTTTAAGATTTTCTAAAGCACTCCACAACCAGTAGCAAAACATACATATTTCAAGGTTCTGATGGCTAATATCAGAAAGAATGAACATAAGAACAATGTTTTTAAAGAAAGCATTCGTGTAGCTCATTTAACTGGTTCCAAGATACAGATAAGTGAAAAGGTGTAGTTCTGACAGGTCTGAAACCAGGAGCACATTAAAAGCTGTAATTCATAGGTTTTCACTCTGAAATTCAAGTTTTAAAAGAAAGGAAACTGGATTACAGGATAGCACTGCTTTTCAAACATTCAATAGTCAATACAGCATCTACAGATTTTTGAAGAAAAAATGCTAGCTTCCCTTAGTTTTTGTGTTACACTCTTTTAAACAATTTTAGTTACAAGAAAGTTATAAGAATTCCTCATAGAAGAAATTCTAACAATCCTACAGCAATTAGTATTTTTCACAGAATCACAGAATTGTAGGGGTTGGAAGGGACCTCCAGAGATCATCGAGTCCAACCCCCCTGCCAAAGCAGGTTCCCTACAGCAGGTCGCACAGGTAGGCATCCAGGCAGGTCTTGAACATCTCCAGAGAAGGAGACTCCACCACCTCCCTGGGCAGCCTGTTCCAGTGCTCCGTCACCTCACTGTAAAGAAGTTCCTGCGCACACTCGTGTAGAATTTCCTGTGCTGCAGCTTGTGTCCATTTCCCCTTGACCTTCTCCATGTACCAATGAAAAGAGGGTGGCCTCACCACAATGGCCCCCACACCTCAGATATTTATAAACCTGGATCAGGTCCCTTCTCAGTCATCTTCCCTCAAGGCTAAATAGAACCAGTTCACTTAGCCTCTCTTCATAGGGGAGATGCTCCAGGCATCTCATTTTTGTCATCATCACTGTATAATAACATTACTTTGAAGCACTTCCGAAGAATCACTTTCTGTTATTCTATAACAAGGGAAGATTTAGGTTGGATATCAGGGGGAAATTCTTTACAGGGAGAGTGGTGAGGTGCTGGAACAGGCTGCCCAGAGAGGTTGTGGATGCCCCGTCCCTGGAGGTGTTCAAGGCCAGGGTGGATGGGGCCCTGGGCAGCCTGGTCTGGTATTAAATGGGGAGGTTGGTGGTCTTGCACATGGCAGGGGGTTGAAGCTTCATGATCCTTGAGGTCTCTTCCAATCCTGGCCATTCTGCGATTCATTCTGTGAAGCAGTTCTATACATAATACTCAACTGACTTATCATTGTTCACCTACTTATGCAGAATTGTCTTTGAATTTAGCACATTCCATTTGGATTAATGCTGAAGTTCAATCTAATCAACAGCATAGCTTAGAATCAGTTACATTAGAATACACAACTGTATACAGGAGAACAGTGCTGCTTTATCAAACTCTGCTTTAATAACCTCAATATGACGTGGCTGTATACATACACAGGCATATATATACACATATATAAATACAAATAAGTTACCTGATCAAAGAGCTGCTTGCCTGTTGTATTGGGTTGGATGGCAAATTCTAGCTCTGCATCCATTGTGGTTACTCTGACGTTGATCTACAGGAAACAATGAAAATTTTAAATCACACTGTAGCAATGCAATACTTCCATATACTTTGATTAGCTTGCAAGAAATAGCCTACAGAAAGTACATGCAACAATTTAAATGGTCTTGTACAAAGCTAAGAGTAGACAAAAATCTTTTGTTGTACACAGAAGCATACTCTGCATAATATTCCATGCCAGGCCTGAAGATCAAACCACAGAACAAAGTTCATGCACCATTTTAATGAGAAGGCTGACATAAGTACTAAACTCTCAGGCATTAAGCTATAGGGCACTATCTTTTGGTAGAATTCTCAGATACCTGCTACAGAAAAAGTTCATGTCACATATCATCACTTCAATGTATACTTGACAGGACAAAAAGCCAACCAGCATCCTGTCCTGCTATTTCTCAGATTCAGAGACTCAGTGTTATTATACAGATATATGACTAGAGCTCAAGATGGACCAATAAACACTTTCTCACGATTGGAAAGAACAATCACACAAGCCAGCTTTCTTTATATTGATCCCATTTAATCTACTATAGGACTGAAAACCCACTGGCACTCCGTGAGCTTTGTCCCTCTCCTACAATAGAAAACCATTTTCCACATGACTCCCAACAGATGTTGTTTCTGTCTGTTCCAAAGCAAGCAGTCAAATGCTCCAGGTGGTATCCAGAAGCCTACATACCCTACCACAGAATCACAGAATCACAGAATCACCCGGGTTGGAAGGGACCTCAAGGATCATGTAGTTCCAACCCCCCTGCCTAGCAGGGCCACCAAACATACACATTCAGATCAGGTTGCCCAGGACCCCATCCAACCTGGCCTTGAACACGTCCAAGGACGGGGCATCCACAACCTCCCTGGGCAGCCCGTTCCAGGGCCTAACCACTCTCCTTGTAAAGAACTTCCCCCTAACATCCAACCTAAATCTTCCCTCCTTCAACTTGGATCCATTTCCCCTAGTCCTGCTGTTGTCAGCCCTTTTGAAGAGTTTACTCCCCTCCTGGGTGTAGGTTCCCTTCAGGTATTGATAGGCTGCAATGAGGTCACCCCGCAGCCTTCTCTTCTCCAGGCTGAACAAGCCCAACTCCCTCAGCCTGTCCTCATAGGGGAGGTGCTCCAGCCCCCTGATCATCTTAGTCGCCCTCCTCTGGACCCTTTCCAAAATCTCAATGTCTTTCTTGTACTGAGGGCTCCACACCTGGACACAGTACTCCAGATGGGGCCTCACAAGAGCCGAGTAGAGAGGGACAATCACCTCCCTGTCCCTGCTGACCACCCCTCTCCTGATGGAGCCCAGGATCCCATTTGCCTTTCGAGCTGCCAGAGCGCACTGCTGGCTCATGTTCAGTCTCTCGTCCATCAGGACCCCCAGGTCCTTCTCTGCCGAGCTGCTCTCAAGGCCCACTCCTCCCAGCCTGTACGGGTGCCTGGGGTTCTTCCGGCCCAAATGCAAAACCTTGCACTTTGCCGTGTTGAACCTCATTAGGTTCACCCGAGCCCAGCCCTCCAGCCTGTCGAGGTCCCTCTGAATGGCATCCCTTCCTTCCACCGTATCAACTGCACCACTCAGCTTGGTGTCGTCAGCAAACTTGCTGAGGGTGCACTCAATTCCCTCATCGATGTCATTAATAAAGATGTTAAAGAGCACCGGTCCCAAGACAGACCCTTGGGGGACACCACTTGTTACCGGCCTCCACCTGGACATGGAGCCATTGACCACCACCCTCTGTCTGCGGCCTTTCAACCAATTGCTTATCCATCGGGTCGTCCACCCATCAAATCCACTTCCCTCCAATTTGGAGATGAGGATGTGGTGGGGGACCATGTCAAAGGCCTTGCTCAGGTCCAGGTAAATGACATCAGTCACCTTCCCTTCGTCCACCAATGCCGTCACTCCATCATAGAAGGCCACAAGATTAGTTAGGCATGACCTTCCTTTGGTGAAGCCGTGCTGGCTGTCTCAGATCACATGCTCATTCTTCATGTGATCGAGCATGTTGTCCAGGAGGATCCGTTCCATGATCTTCCCAGGCACGGAGGTGAGACTCACCGGCCTGTAGTTCCCCGGGTCCTCCCTGCTCCCCTTCTTGTATATGGGATGACGTGACCCTTCCTCCAGTCATCCGGGACCTCACCTGACAGCCACGACTTCTCAAATATGATGGAGAGCGGCTCGGCAACCACCTCAGCCAGCTCCTTCAGGACCCTGGGATGCACGCCATCTGGCCCCATAGACTTGTATTCATTCAGTCTAAGGAGGCACTCTCAGACTTGCTCTGCCCTTACAGTGGGGAGGGATTTACCTCCTTGGTCCCCACATAGAGGTTTGGGGATGCAGGGTTTACCAATACCTCTTCAGATGGTACACACAGGAGTGAGAATTTTCATGAAACAGAAATAAGTACCAATACACAGTACTGTCTTCTCACAGCTAGAAGAGTCCTCCATCCTACTGCTAGGCAATCAGATTGTCTTTATGTTCTGAGTATAAAGCATTAAAGGTCAAATTTACATCGCCACAGATGCAGGGAAAAAAATGTAAGGCTTATTTAAGGCACGTAGATATATTCTCATTTCTATCTTCTATAAATCATGGAACTGGAATAAACTAGGACTTGTATTGCAGGTTCCAACACTACTTGATCTATGTGTAAACCATTTCTATTCCTTATCTCCCTAATTTTGCCACCAGGTGGAAAAATCTGAGAAGCAAGTCTGGAAAAGTCTCAGTCAGAACACAGAAAAACAGATCTATGATGGGAAAAAGAAAACCGGACAATAATTTGTCCCTACATAACGATTTGAGGTTGTTCACCCCTTTCCCTAGCATCAAGATAAACAGCTCTGGACATGAGCTGGAAGCACAAGATGAGCAGCAGGAGTCAGAAGACCTCTAGGTTATAGACCTACAAACAAGGAAGATAGCGGGGGTTACAAACTTTTTGTGTGCAAATACTGATAAAGAACAAGAGTTGAAGGCTTTGGAGAAAAGATAGTAAATTTTTATTGGAAAAAAAATAGAGGGAGGTGTGTGAGAGGAGGAGAGAAGAAGGTGTTTTTTGTATGTTTTGATCCTCTTTTCAAAAAGAGGCAGCTTTTTAAAAAAGCACTTTTATTCAGCTTTAGAAAGGAAGCCTGCTTTAGCACAGCTAGCAGTAAGTTAAAGGGCTAAAATATAACTTTATTAAATGCCAAAGCACCTCTTATGTAACAACAGCACTGCCAAAACAAGAAGTGCCACAGAAGATTTAAGAAAACTCAGAATGTTAAACTAACTGCAGCAGACTTCGTGAAGTTGCAATAGGGACTTCTGACATAAATACCCTTATTTTAAAAAAGTTCTTTTAGAAATGGAAGAGCTCCTGCCTGGAAGTCTGCATCCCTCACAAAAGCTGAAATAAATAAACAGTAAAGTAACAGATGTCATATTAATACTCTTGCAGAACTTAAGTTCTACTAAGAAGTATCAAATTAAATGACAGTAATATTAAAACAACCTCTTACGACATGGGATATTTTTAACAAAAAGCCCACTAATGTAATACCGCCCTTGACTTTTTTTTTTTTTTTAAATATATTTTTCACCTATAGATGTTTGGGCTAACTTAGATTTTGCCATGCAACTACTGACCTTCTGCATTTTTATAGCAAAAGCTTTGAAACAAAGTTGTTTCCATCCTGGAAAATAAGGTTACTGTTGGCAAAAGGTGACAACAAACCCAGAAGGCTGATCTCCCCCAAATCCCAATCACACCACTCGTTCTCAGCAAAACCAAACCTCTGCTCTCAGCTGCACCGTTAGCTTTATTTTGCAGACAAGGTGCATTACGAAAGACAGTAAGGAAAGACTGAGAGAACATAGAGAGAGACAGCCCAGTGACTTGGGCAATGGATTGCTGTTCAGGGAAACTGCCACAAGGGATGGCAGGGGACATTACCTGAACCACAATTTATGAAGACAAACACTGCTCTGAACATAACTGCTGAGCCAACTTTACCACACAAGCATGGAGACAGGATGAGCCTCTTGCAGAAGTTCTAACACTACCACTGCTCAAGGCACAAGAATTAGTTTATGCCAGCTTCTCCATCTGGCCCTCACCAGGATTACACTCGTTCCCTCAAACGGCTGAAGCTGCCACAAGGCACTGGGAGCAGATGCTTTGTAAGGATGTCACTCTGTGCCTAACCTAGAAACTTGCCTGCTGATTTTTGCAGTCCACAGAAGTTTGCCCAAGGAAGCCTTTTTTAATGTTTAAAAAGTTGTGGTGTCTGAACATATATTTGGTGTCACAATTTAACAGTTTATTCCATTTACTACTGACCTAGAAATATCCATGTGGTCACGGGTGGGAAATACTTAAAAACTTCACTGGAGGTTTCACAACTGGGTAGCCCTTGACCTTGCCTGAGGATTCACAAAGTCTGCATGGTGAGAGACTGCTCCCTGTTTGTAAACCAGGCTGTGGCACAGCTGACACACAGCTGGGCAATGACCTGCAGCACTGAGACCTGGCAATGCAGCACGTGGACACAAAAAATACTGACTGCACTACACAGGGCACAGAGAGTTCCGATGCTGCCAATGCTCAATCTGTGCAGCTAGGAAGAGTTTTAACACAAAGGATTTAAGACATCTTTTCTGCTCCCAGTTCAGGTATATGAGTATGCCAACCTCCATCCAGAGAGGTTAGGGCAAGAAGTGCACACCTGAGCTGTAGGGAATAGTATTTGAAGATAAATAACTAAATCTATGCCCCAACCCACAGGCAAGATAAGAATGTGGTTAGAGTTTGCCTCTTTCTGGCAGAATATCATCCTGAATATACTACCTCTATGTATTTATAGGTGAATTTACATTAACCGAGCATCTGGACAAGCACTGTGTGTATTCAAAACGCCATAACGGAGAAGATAAAAGAGGAGGTTAATGAGTCACTTGAAAGCATTTTAAAAAATTTCTAAGAGGAAGAGCTTACAGCATGGTGCTTTCTTTGGTTGGCTGCTACTATAAACAAAGATGCGGTAAGAATGCATAAAAAACAGTTAAGATTATCATACCATAAAGTGCACTGGACATTTCTATTGGAAAGTTCCACCTAAGAGCATTAAATCGATGTTTAGACTACTAAGACTTATCTCACAGCTTCTACAGTAACTAGCTTGGCTCCTTGTCCACAGGTAGTAAAGGAAACAAATGGTCAGGGAAAGGAAAAAAGCCATTGCTGTCCTTTAGCCACTGTTTGCTGTGATGAGTTGCGGTGCATCAGCTATCATTAAGAAGCCTAAAGCTGAGCTGGCACTAATAGGCTGCCCAGAGAGGTTGTGGATGCCCCGTCCCTGGAGGTGTTCAAGGGCACATTGGATGGGGCCCTGGGCAGCCTGGTCTGGTATTAAATGGGGAGGTTGGTGGCCCTGCATGTGGCAGGGGTTTGGAGATTCATGATCCTTGAGGTCCCTTCCAACCCTGGCCAGTCTGTGATTCTGTAACAGAGAATAGGAAAACTGTTTAAAATCGTGTGAAAAAAATGATGAAAAGATGAATGAGAAAAATTAAAGAATGAGAGAAGTTAAACGGTAAGGATCAAATGGCCTAAAGGCTACAGAATAGCACAACACAAAAATTGAGAAAACTCAAAGTTAGAAAAATCAAAAAGGTCCTCAAAAATGACATCAATTGTCTATTTCTGCTGCACAAAATAAATCATACGTCCAAACCATAACTAATGCTCTGACTATCTAAAGATTGCCCTGCAAAACAAATCCACTTTTTATCAGAATGTTGTTACAATGTAAACCATTCAATTCAACCATTTCGCAGGAATTAACTTCATCCTGCAAATACTGATTCCAATTTTAAACATCCATATTACTTCACAGTGTGATAGCTACTGCTCCTAGATACACAATAGCATAAAATGCCACAGCCCCAAAGAGCTGCTTTTAATCTTCTGACATGTAGCCCTGTGACAACCTGGTATCTTGCTCCTTTGTGCCTTGCACAAAACTGTTGAAAACTATCAGGAAAAAAAAAAAAAAAACACAACAAGAGCCGATACTTTTAACTCCTCTTACACCTTATAAATGCAACTAAAATTTCAGTCAATTAAACCTAATCTTCTTAGCCTATGAAATGATTAACACTTACGTAACTAATGGTGTCTAATTTTAGACCCCACGTTCCTATTTTTGGTGAAGAGCTGAGATTGGCATACAGCTGAGAAACATTTCGTATCTGTTCTTTTTGGAATGAAACACTGCAAGTAAGATTCAACAGATGCTCTCTTCTTCCCTGGGCAGAGAAGTGAGCACATTGCAAAATCAAGCAGAGCAGCCCCAATTTTGATTACAGTAACAAAGACCTAATTAAAGACAAATCAGCAATTTTTTTTTTTTTTTTTTTCCAGAAGGATCACTAAAGCTAAATGCAATTTAATTGTGCACTGACAGGCAGAACTGAGAATATTCATGTCTCCAAAGTACTTATTTTAAAAGTAGAGATGCTGAGCAAGCTCCTTGAAAACTGCAGAGAGCTGCTTTGTTCCAAACACACATCAAGTACATCAACAGACTTTTCTACAGAAGCAAAAACAAGAAAATGTTCTAATAGTGGATGTTTTTCATACACATATTACCTTAATATCTCAAAACAATGCATTAAAGTTGCTTATACCCTTTTCAAAACACTACTTTGCACTCCAGCCACTTAACCTAGTAGCCTCTGAGAGAAAATCCCACTCACATAAGAACAATGACCTTTACTACCACACATAAGAAGATCATTCCCAGTGCCATGAACCTTACTGCAGACAGAGGCTAAACTTCCAGGAAAAATAGCTGAGTCTCAAAGCAAATTTTTCCACGGTGAAACACTTCACTGGTCTTCATTTGTTTAATTCTGTTTTGAATATTACATAAACTTCCCACATAAAAGCAAGAAAAAACCTGCATTTATTTCCATTGATCTTCCCGTAATCAAGAGTTCAGTGATTTACACTGATCTTCAACTTCATTATTTGTTACATGTAACATCAAAATAAAATTCATTCTAAAATGCACAATTTGCTCAGTTTTATGCACAGATTCACTTACAAGCACACTGGATTTCTCAACAACTATCATTGGGATCAACACTGCAGGATCTGAGGGAAAATAATCTCAACAGGTCAACTTTCAGGGGAAGCTTCACAGTGGCCTATCATTTAAGAAGCTACCAGAGCAAAACCTGAGGTTTGACTCCTACAGGTAAAGTTATCCCATCTGTGCCATGTGTGCTACCACTATATTAACTGATTACAAGGTACAATTTCTGCAAGATAGGGTTTAGAGGAAAAAATCCGTATGACATTTTTCCAGAAAAGTTACCAATTTCATTTCACTTCTTCACGACTCTCTTCACCTGGTGATATCTCAGGAGCGCCTACAACATCAGTAGGAAAAGGCCAACATCTGAAAAGTCTTACATTAAGCCCATCATAGAAGAATACATGTATGCATACTCACACCTTTGGCACAACTCCCGCTTTCTTTCAAAGCTCTGGTAGCAAATTTCTATTTGTAGGATGAATTGTGAGCCCTTCTGACAGCTCCATAATGTCAATTCTAAGGATACGCCTTTGCTTCAAACCTTCCCAAAATCACATTTCCTACGATTTCCTCTCAAGTCCTTGAGGTAGAGGCTAAGTTTTGTGGTTCTGATCCCACAGCTTAAGAAAAGGTAACCTCACTCAGGCAGAGCTGTTCTCTATCAATCACACCTGTGAATTCCCTGGGCTGTTACTGCATGGAGTTGGGGGTTTCAGGATCCCACAATCACTTTTTTCCCTTATTCTAAAAATACTCTACAAGTTGGGAAGCTCTATTCAAAGTGCAACTCAATTAACATAGCCAGGATTGGAAAAGGTCAGAAAATAATACGTTGCCAATTCATTTTCTTGTCTTTAAGAATGCGGCTTTCTGCAGGAAGGGGTTAGTACACAAATAACTCATTCTCCTTTCATAAAGAGTTAAGATATTGGTCTAAATCACTGGGGGGGCAGAAAGGAGAAAATGACACTGACAGTTTGCCCGTGGATTAACAAGTAGATTAAGCTCTAGACACAATTTCTAGCCTTTGGACAGACACGCTCACATTATTCACTATGCCGCACCATTTCCAAATACTGGCACGTAATATTGACTTTTGGCATTTCAAATTAAGAGCAAAAAACTACAAAAAGATACATGTACACTTACACACAATTGCACTCAGTGGTAGATATGCTCCATTCCTCATCTACTACCTCATGAAACATCAGTACACAAAGGAAGTCTGAAGACTATTACAGAACCCAATTAAGAGCAGGAGAAAATCTTTGACAATTCAGTTCCCTTTCTGAATGTTTTGCTCACTAAACACAAGGGAAAAAAGAGAACCAAAAGTCATTTAACACATGGTAGACAGAGAACTGAATATACAATATTACAACAACAACAGAAGAACAATTTTCTGAGTATATCCTTGAAGGATTCTAAAATCAGTATCAAGACAAAAATGAAAGTTTTTTTTTTCTGGACACAAAGTGGATGAACCATATTTTAGCTGAAATGAGGTGTTCTCCCTTCTCTGTTTACCTTCTAGATTTCACCTCCCACCACAGTAAAAACACCACCTAATGGACCCATTGCTATTACTGACACTTCATACGTTTTGTCTTTTGTCACAGACCCTACAGCAAAACCTTCCACTTATTCTAACAGACCTTGAGTCAAGAACAAAGTGCGCCTCCACCACCCAGCGTCAACAGTACCTAAAAGATCACTCCCCCTGCCAGCCAACCAGGCTTTAAGTCCACTGCAGTCGTGAGCACTACTCTCCTCTCAAACTGCACAACTGACACACAACTCCTCAAAGCACCAAGCTTCCCCTACGTTTCACATGTTCATACCGAACTATCCAGCTGAACTCCACTTGTGTATTATAAGATCTTATGAAACGTATTCTGGACACAGGCAAAACAACCAGTGCTGTTCTAAGATCACTGCATCATAGATGATAGAAGGGACCTCTGCAGATCCTTCAGACCAACCCCCTGATAAAGTAGGTTACCTGTAGTAGGTTGCACCTGAAAGAGTCCACGTAGGTTTTGACTATCTCCAGAGAAGGAAACTCCACAACCTCTCTGGGCAGCTTGGTCCAGTGCCATCCTCAAAGTAAACAAGTTCTTCCTCACATTCATACACAGCTTCCTCTATTCCAGTATTCCATTACTCCTTCATCTGCCACCGGTCACTGCCAGAAAGAGCCTTGCCCTACCCACCTGACCCCCACCCATCAGATACTTTAAGCACTGATAAAACCCCGTCTTCTCTTCCCCAGACTGAACAGCCCCAGGTCTCTCGACCTTTCCTCATAAGGGAGATGCCCCAGGCTCTTTATCATCTTTGTGGTCCTCTACTGAACTCTCTCCAGAACTTCTTTGTCTGTCATGAACCAAGGAGTCCAAAACTGAACAGAGTATTTGAGATGTGGCCTCACCAGGGCAGAGCGGAGGGGGAGGATGACCTCCCTCAACCTGCTGGCCACGCTCTTTTTAATGTGCCCCAGGAAACCATTGGCCTTCTTGGCCACAAGGCCACACTGCTGGCTCACGGTCAGCCTGCTGCTCACCAGGACACTCAACTCCTTCTACACAGAGAATTGCCACTCCAGAAAACTGAAAGTTCTGTTAAATTTTAGATGACTAAGAGAAAAGCAACTTACTGGTTTCGGCATTTTGCTGGCTTTCTCTTGTCCACTTCAGTCTTCCGTAAATTCTTTGTTCCCTTCTGTCAAAAACAAATGTAAAAAGGGCTGTTTTAAAATTAATTATAACAGAGCTTGCATACATCAGCAAATAGTACAAATGCCAACACAGATAAACAGGTGTTCTGCACATACAAAATGTCCTTTTCAGTAGGTAACAATAACAAGCAGCTATGTCACCCACTTCCAGAATGTACAGGTTTCTAGAAAGTAGCCTCCTTTCCAGTGCTTATAAAATAATACTCCATTAAAGTAAGAATTAAGATAGCTCCCCAAGTGCTACAAGTTCTTTAAAAACAAAGTGATATTAGACATCTTTCAGTACTGAAAACCTTGAGCATTATGAGAAGAAAAATTTGCTCAAGAAACTCCAAAGCTGCAATTTAAACTGTCAATGCCAGACAAATTTGAAACTTCATGCAAACACAGAAAAAGTTAACACGATCTTTAAGCATCACAACAGTTTCTTGTGTATAAAAGCATCCACTTCTCTCAGAAGAAACGACGCACTCGTTTTTCCCAAATGAAGACAAACACAAGTAGACCATTACAGTACAAGTTAAAAATTAAGCAAAGCAGATTTTCTTCATTTTGTAAGGAGGAAGGCTACAAGTAATGTCTAAATGGTTATGAAATTATCTACTGCTGTGTTCTACAAGATCAGAATGGTCTTTATGTCTTGCAAAAAAACCTACAATGCTTGTAATGTGGCTGGGAGATCTCATTCTGCCATGATTCTGTTCATCCCAACCTAGAAAGACTAAGTAGTGGTCATCTTCCTGCTCAACTTTAAAGTACTGACTTCTATGAACCAGCCCTGCAGCTGCTCTGCAAAGAGGACCAAAGGTAGCACTGCCTTCAAAAATGATAAAACTGCAATATCATTCATGCTAAGGCAAAGGAAGATGATGCACTATTCAGCATAATCTGAGATGCCAGTATTACATGTCCATTATTACACCAGAAAGGTAACATTCAGAGAAGCGCTTAAAGAAATTCAGAGACAAAACCAAAGCAATCTATTAATCAAAAGTAAACGTCTGTAAAATGGATTTCACAATCACAAAGAAAAAAAAAAGCAAATACATTGTTACACATATTTAAATAAGTTATGTCTCCTTTGCTTCTTATGAAAATACAGAAAATAAGAACAAAGCTTTGCAGAGCAAGCTAAAGGGCACTGCCATTTCCTGGTTTTCTTTTCCTACTTTATAGTTTGTAAAGAAGGAGATTCTGAAGTACTGAACAATATTTGAATGCACAGTTTGATACAATTTTGAAAAACTTGAGCAAACTTCTCCAGAATTACATCTTCCCTCTGTTCTTATTTTTTACTGAAAGAGCTTAGTGGGGAGGAGGAGCGTGGGAATGATGTAAGATAAGAAATGATGTTTCTACGAAGTTCCCCGGGTCTGTACAGCGCTGCCCTTTGATAGAATGCAACAGCACACACTCCATTCACAGAAGAGGTTGCCCTCCCTCCTCCCTGCCTTCTCTAGCAGCCCCCAAAAAATAAGAAGTAGAACAGCTTAGCTGTAACTTCTGCTATCAGCAGGAAGGATTCCAAGCTGCAGCAACCCCCACGCTCACCTTCTTGCCAGCAAAGGCTCAGCCCTGGAGTTAAGCTCAGAAAACTAACCGTTCCAAAGCTGAGTCTCATCCACCATTTTAGAAGTGCACCAACTCAACAGTTCTCAAACAAATAGTAAGCGGCACAGCTGCTTTTACGTGCCCGTATTTGCATTGAAAAGAAGAGGTGTGGTAGGATTACTGTTATTACTCAAGTTCAGGCTCCAGAAAACAAATGAGAGCACATGGCACAAGGCTGGGCTGCGACCAGCTGATTGCTTTCTGAAGCCTTTCTAGAAGAAATGTGCCTACTACTTTCCAAAAGGATTGTGCCACACCATCATACCTTTTCAAATGCTTCCAAGGTATTTTCTGCTTTTGGTTTTACCTAAACATTTTATTCAACTGCTATAAACCAATCCTAAATTGCTATTCGAAAGCAGACTATAAAACCTTAGGGCAATCATTTAAATCAGAAATGTCACTACAACATTTCATTCTATAGGATAATTTTAAGTCATCAAACCACAGCTAGTAGATATATAATTTAACTGAATTTACACAATTAACACATACTGTTTGCATGCAATAAAACAAAGCCACCAGTTGAAATTTCAGAATCCTCTTGTCCATAACCGAACACAGTGTCTCTGCCAGCCCCACAGATCCTATGGGCCCAACAGCTGACTGTGGAGCATAGAGAACAGAAAAGATCTATACAGAGCAAGCAGTATCTCAATTTTCATTGAAGCATCTGCTGTAGTATCTTAGATTAAAGCTGTAACTCCATTTATTTAAAAGAAAAATATCATAAGTTCCCCTAGTTGTGCTGAAGCCTGGTCTTACTGCAGATCATACAAACCATGTGTTGTATTATAAGAAAGAAAGTCACATGAATCCAACACTGATGTTAATTGGAAATTTATAATATGGAAATAAAAGTGCATATAGTGCAGGAACAGCCTGTGTCTACATGCTTTCAATGCTCAGTATTATACAATTTCACAACAATATATTCACATAAAAGCATTGCAACTAATTATTATCACTACAGAAAAATCAAGTTCTTCCCAGATCTCAAAATGGAGAAAAAATAAAAAAATAAAAATAATAATAAAAAAAAAAATCAAGCAGCAAATAGAAAAAACACCCTATATTCCCCAGTTATCAGCATCAATTAGCATTAAAACAAAACAAATATGACAAAAATATCTGACTGAAAGAAACCAAATATCACCACCAGGCAAAATACCGTCACCTCCACTATGACGACTGCAGTAGGAGCTCACTTCTGCCATTTACGTGTATCCAATTTATATTTAGCAGACGGCGTTATTTTGGCTCTCACTAAGCTTTTTGCTGACGCAGTTAATTACATTTGCTCAGTTTTATCTTAACCCCCATTCCATACCAGCCCCGTGGGGCTGTGGGTGCAGAGCTCCTGCTGCAGCTCCCCGGGCCTCGACGCCCTCATGGCACGTGCTGCTGTGATCCATGTCTGCACTGAGTCACCACGAGGTCAGATGCCACGCATCACAAACCAAACAGAAATTCTCTTAAAATGAACAATTGAGATTTCAATTCATTTAACAACACAGCAGTTCGATTTTTTTTTTTTTAAATCATTATCATCCATGTTCCCAGTTATGCCACAGAAGCCAACAAATAAAGCAATTGTTGAAAGATGACAAAGAAAGCTTTATCCAGAAAGCCATGGTGCAGAAAGCGCACGATGCCAAAATTCTGACAGATAATTTATGCAGCAGCTGTTTTCAAAAGAAACATTCATGCACACAGCCGTGGGGCTGGGGTCAGGTGAGGAGGGGACAGGAGGCCCGAGATGATGGAAAACGGAGCCCCAGCATCAGCAGAGCCCTGTCTGACAGCACACGGCCTTCCTCCAGAAGAATTCTCTTCGCAGGGTCTCCCCAGGCTGCGAGCTCTCAGCACCTGCCTGCCAGCACACAGATGGCAGGACCACAGAGTTTCAGCCACGTAACGCCAGCTCAGCCATTTACAGGAACTCGTTTAACATAAATACACTTTTTCTTTGCAGTCTTGTAGCATTGCAATTGTTGTGATCTCCAGCAGTTTTACAGGCAGCAACAGAAAACCTACAGGCCACTGTACTCACCCACTCGGCCTCAGCTTTCTTCCAAAACCTTTGTTCCAGCATAACCCGCACACACCCGTGGGACAACCATCCCTTCCACTAAGCTCAACAGATCCTAAGGACACACTTGGCAAGGTCCAATAAAGCTGTGCGTTCACACAGGCTATACCTCTACATGTATCTGTCACTCAGGTAAGGAAATACCCACACAATTGCCTGAGATGCAGGCAGACCACAGGGGAACCAGGACAAGCAATGTTACAGGAAGAGGGATAAAATAAAAAGCTAAATTCTGTAAATAAAACATCATAATAATTTTAGAAAAGAAGAGATGGGACCAGTGCCAGATACTACAGAATTTTACATAGCAACACTTGGAGTATTATACCTTCACCTCCTTAAAAGAACGTTTCCCTCCACACCCGCCATACCTGACTTGCTGATTCTCTGAAAATAGTTACTATATAACAGGGACAATTGTTATGCTTCAAATATATTTACAGCCAGAGCCATTTTGAAGATGGAGCTTTCTTCTGCTTTCTTCTGGACTGGAGATCCCAAGAACTTCAGAAGTACTAATGAGAACTGGGCGGCAGCCAGCATGGTAGTTAAATAGAAAGGAACACAGAACAGACAAATGATGTTTATGCAACACTTGATGTCTTACCAGTTAGAGACAGATGTGCTAAACAACTTGCATACTAAGCTTAATAAATATAAACTGTCATCTTAACTTCAGAATTTTGCTTAAGGCATCCAACCAAGATCTGGATGAGTTCTACAACAACAACATGCAGTCTTCCCATGCAAGTCTGATAAAGAAGTAAAAATGGAAATTAAGACATGTGATTGACACAAGTACTCTATTGTTTTAAGGTGAGAGACTTGTCTAAAAATAGCGTTAGCAAAGAATTGTGGCATAACTGAAACCCTGGGTACGTCCCATTCCAGAACCAGGGGTTGTGTTTCTCGAATAATGTGGTGCAAGTCTCTTAGGACTAGTTCCATAAAGCACAGCAAAGCCCTCACATCAGCCTCCATACTCACTAGCTAGAGTTCTTAAATCAAAAGTGCTCCCTGTTTGAGTCAGTGTTATAATTCTGTTTCTCCCTGAACTACGTGACTTGAAGGTTCCATTTCACAGAGTAATTAACAATCACCTAAAACCGAAAGAGAAAGTTATTTAATTCACAGCAGAGCCAAGAATTAGCTGCTGCTAGAGTTACCCAGAGATGCAGCCCTTCAGAAAAGGGCTGTGCACAGAAAGCAAAGAGTTTTCTGAGGTCCCTCCAACTCTGGGAAAAGCTTGTGAGACACACCGGGTGCTGCTTTAATGCGCAGTATCTTTGGATAATCAGGTCTTTCTTCACAACTCAGTATAAAGTTTGGTTACATTTACAAACTTGAAAATCCTCCCTTTCCTCTACACCCACACACTTTTAAGGCAATACAAAGTGATAGGAAAGCTTTGATGTTTTTAACACATCCAATACAAAGCTGCAATGCCTTGAACAACTTCCCTTTTAACCCCTGCCAACACAAGTACTCCTTCTTAAAAGCTGAGCAGCAATTGAAGATCCCTGAAGAATAAAGCCACATACCTACCCTGACAATGACTGAAATGACTTCACTTGCTCTATTTACCAGAAACTGCCTCCACCAGAAGTTCACCTCTTTCATTCCTTACCCCTGATCACACACTGCATGGACGAATCCACATTCTCACCACATACGCTGTGAGCAACTTTGCATTCTATAGCTTCACCACACCGGCAGTGAACTAACTTTATCTGGCAGCTCCGAACATCAGCAAGGCCGGCAACACTCCCTGCTGTGATACCAGCAGCAAATGACAAGAGCACTTTCTGTTCTCCCTCCAGACACTTTTGATATTGTTTCTTTCAGTCAGCACCCAAGGAAAAACTCCCTGGACAGCTCCTGAGGTGTCACACCGCGTCCCTTTCCACGTGGTTTTCGATATCGCGTAGGGTACTTCAACCCTCCAGCCTCCCAACCTGAGGGAAGAGCTGTGTCACTTCGGCACAAAGCTGGAAACGTGCCACCGCCTTGTGACCGCTGCTCTCCGGGAGGCCGCTCATCTGGGAACACCGCCGTTCATTTTTCCTCACGACCCCTCTTCTGCTAAATCGATAGCTCGATACAGACGAAAGTTACAACCCGACCGACGGCTTTCGCTCCTCCGCACCCGCGCCAGAAGCGGGGCCGATTCCCCGCGCGCGGCTCCACGCCCCGCCCGGCGCGGTGCCGCAGAGCGGAGCCCACGCACCGACAGCTGCGGCACCCGCGCGTGGGCAGCGCCGAGCCAAGTCGCGCGGCACGGGGCCGGGCGCGGGGACACCTCCGGAGCCTGACTCAGCGTCACACGCACGGAACGAAGCCGAGTTCTCCCAACTCTCACAGCTCAGAAAGAAAACGCTTGCGGAAGGCCGTGCCCTGAAGGGGAACGCGAAATACTTGGCCGATGGGAAAAGACGGCCCGGCGGAGCCCGCGGCCGGTTCGGTTCTTTCTGCCGGCACAACAGAGGTCGGCGGAGTAGTTTCCCACGCGCAGACTTAGAGAACCGGTACGGCCGGAGGCACAGAGCCGCGGGCTGCGCGCCTTTACGCGAAAGGCGAAGCGCAGGCGGCACAGCCCGCGCAGAGCACGGAGCCAGGCACACGCAGGGCACAAAGGCTCGTCGAGGGCCGCAGAGCCCACGCTGCCGGCCGGCACTCAAGGACTCTCCGAGTGTCCGTTTGTCGGGAACAATAGACAGCAACAGATGCTCGCGGCGCTCCTTCACGAAGCGAGCCCTTATCGCTCCCTCACGCAGCCGCCACATGGCCGCGGACCCATGAATAATGCAGCGGGAGCTCCCGCAGGACGCCCACGGCTCGCTCAGAGGGGACGGCGGGACGGAGCGATCGCCGCCCGCAGCGCCCGGCCCGCCAAGCGGCCCGCCGCCCGACCCGGCCCGCCGCCCCCACGCCGCCGAGCTCACCTGGGGCTGCGCTCCCCCCGCGGCGTCGGGGAGGGGACGAGGCACGGAAAGGCGACCGAGAGGACCGAGGCGGGCGTTTCCCCGCCCCGCCGCGCGGCTCCCCCCTGGCAGCGGGGCAGGAGGCGCTGCGGGGCCGCCCCGCGCTGCTCGCGGCGCCGCCGGGGACGAGGCGCCGAGCGCGGCAGCCGCTGACAGCTCCGCAATATGGCGGCGGCGGCGCCGTTCAGATTTTCCCCCCTATCAGATTTTGCGGCTCGGGACGCGGCGCGCGTGCGTGGAGGGGAACGCGCGTGCGCGCTGGGCGGCACGAAGCCGCTGCCCGGAGCCCCGGCGGAGGGGCGCGGGGTTTCGGAGGCGCGGAGGGAGCCGCGCGCCGTGCTGCGGCTCCGAGGGCGGAGTGTCCCGCCGCCTCGGGGCTCGGTGGAGGGGATGCGCTTGGCGAGGGGGGTCGGAAGGCGTCCGGGAGTAAAACTCGAAAAGCGTCGGCCCGCTTAAGTGAAGCGATGAGGGGAGGCGGCTCGCGCGCGGGTTCGGCCGTCGGCCGGCCCTGAGGGGAATGGCACAGGCGTGCCCGGGCGGGAGCGGGGCAGCCGCGTGCTGTGGCACGAATGGGCGGGCGGGGAGCGCGGGGCCCTGCGGAGGGGGAGCGCCGAGCCCCTGCGTGCCGCCCTGCCCTCGTGTGCCGGGGGAGATCATCGCAAATACGTCGCTCTTAGATAGTTTCACGCGTCTTGGCTGTTCCGCAGTCATCGCCGCAGGACCCGAGTGTCTCGGTTTATTAAACGCGTTCTATTTTCTCCCATGGGCTGAAATTTCCTTGGGGTAACCTCTTCTGTCTGCTGTTTGTGCTTGTTCTCATGAGCGGCCAGGTTGAAAACGGAGTGCTTTGCTGCACGTTGAACTTCGAAGTGCCTCGTATCCTCCGCAGGTACCACAGCACACACTTCCCTCTCGGGTGGCCCACGAGAGCCGGTGGAAATGAATAAGCTCTTTGGTGGAAAACCAGACCCAATCTCAATCAGTACCTAAAGACAGGACCTTTGGTTTGAACCAGAAACTGTGATTCAGCGCAGAGCAGACAACGTGTTTATTTTAGCTGACTTAGTTTGGGACTGGCTTTTCCTCCAGAACAGTCCCTTGTCAGTTGGCTCAGGTATGGGATTATTGTTCAGAGGTCATGGCTTCATGCTGATAGCGAGTGTGAAAAAGCTCTTTTCAATGCGTGCATTATCATTTTAGGATATGCTTTATCTGTGGTCCTGTTGCACGAAGAATAATATGTCACCATAATATGTCGGTGAAGAAAAAAAGAAAAAATGTCACCGTAAATAATAGTCTTATCGACCTTGTTAACAGTATAATGTGGTTTTCTTCTCACTTTGCTTCCTTAACAAGGTGTGAAGTTGCAGTTTGCCTGATAAAGCAGGGCAGTAAAAACAAAAGTGCAGTTGGTGTTTGTACTCTTTAGTCATGAAACTGAAACTAGAGGAGGAGCTACGATCAATAAAGAGAGCTTTCCGATATCCATATCAACTTAAATTACACAGTTCTTTAAGAAGTGGGTTATAAAGTTACTGATAAGAGTGCTGTAACTGCAAGATATAAAAGTTTATCTTCTAGCAGTAATGCCAACATACAGCTCTTCATTAAAAAACATATTCTGAGTTTTCAGTGCCCTATCTGAGGAATCAATGCTACAATCGATTCTGACAGGAAAGGTTTCCAAGCCAGTGCATCTTATTTTTAGTGTATCTGCAAAAACAGAAAGTGTTGGTCAGTAAAGACCCAACTGTGAGTTAGATGTCACTTCTGTTAATGCTTAATGTGCAATCCAAGGGATGTTTACTGGACAGCAAATTTTGGAAAGGAGAACTAAAAAAAAAAGGTAACTGAGGATTTTTATTTTTTTTTTTCATGTTAAATGTTATGCCGTGCACTTTTACCTGTAATTCAATCAAGATTTGTGCCATCAGCTGCATAGAAGTGTGGTTCTGCCCTTATCTTGCCACTAACGTGAGAAGTTATACATGGATTTGTCTGCAAGTCTGGAACCCAGCCACTCTTTCTGGGAAAATGTGTGCCTGTGACTCAGTGCGCACATACTTATCTATTAATATGTTTGCAGAAGCAGACTTCACATCATAAAAAAATATTGCAGAGTAACTCAACTATTACTAACTGTATGGCCTAAAACCAAATTGTTTAATACTTTGTTAATATTTGAATACAATGGGATATTTTATTTTCATGTACATTGATAATGTTTCTTTTTTCAACAACTATTGCCCCTTCGAGTTTCTGCTAGAAAGAAATGGAACTGAAGGAATTTTGTGGTCATTAGATGAATCCAGTTCAGAGATATTTAAAATATTTGGATATATTACAGTAAATGGTGAGATGTTAAGTTTGTCTGTCATTTAAAGTTAAATGTATCTAATTCCAGAAAGTACCAAATTTCAATAAACACATAAGGATTCCAGTAACGATGCTGAATATTCCAAATTCCTTTTATTGAGTATATTGATGTAGTCTCAGCTTTGATGACGTTCAAAAGGCAAATTGTGGTATGGTTATGGGAAGAATTTGTCCTTTGCCCATTATTGTAGTTGTGTGAAGCACATTTAGGAGTTCTGCAGTGCCCTGATCTTGCAGTTTGCAGCACCTCTGCAAACATTTATTGCTGATTGCCTCAGCTCCAGGATGCAATTATATCCAGAGCTCTGCTGCTGGATATTCCCTTTAACAAGTGTTATGATGAGGGAGGACAGCCCCAGTGTGCAGAAAGTGCAGGGAAGAGAGATTCTGCCTCCTCTTCAGGAGCACAGAAAACAGAAAGGACAAGCCAGGACTCCAGAGCCTAGTCAAAATGTCTGTAAAACAGTATTCAGGATAATCTGCTAATGAACTGCTGTGTTGGCAGCTAATTTGGTGTCAGGCAGTTCTGCCTTTTGTTTTAACAGCCTAGCTGAAGAGGCTTAACCTTTAACATTCACAGTGAGACTCTGCTGGCCAGCAGCCACCTTTACTGTTGAAAATCTGCAGAGTTGTTGGCAAAAGGTCTGTGCAGCAGTCCAGTGAGTTCCTGCCAGTGAGAGACTTAAGTACTGCTTCTCTTAATGATTGTTGCTACTGCAAGCAGACATGCTGTACTGTCTAGGGCCTGGGTGAGTAAATCACCTGAAAGCTTTACTAACACCTCATGTATGATAACTGGTAGCACATCTTTGTTTTTCTCATAGGTATGTAGTCTCTGATATAACAGCGAACATACTGCAGTGGTGTCAGTCTTATCTCAGGGCCAAATTATATATATATATATTTTTTTTTTTTTTTTCTGCTCAAGATTGAATGCAGTAAATTCATTGTAGAGGAGTGTGCTCATTTGAGTGTGTCAAATATGGTCCTGAACAATTCATATTAAGTGAATCAATACTTGCATCTCTGAGGCAGCAATTTGCTAATAACTTAAATTTTGCATACAAAATATGGATCACCCATTCATTATATTTAATCCACTATTCTAACTACCGTTATCACTGTATGGTTTTGTAACTGCTGATAACTGCACAAAGGGCACATTAACAAATTAAACTGCTTTGCAATTAAGGTTGGAGCAAGCTGGCTGATTTGTGGTATTCCAGCTGGGATGAATCTGTTCGTGTCACTGCTCTTGTGTCATGTCACCCAAACATGCCTTCACTGATACATAAGGTTGTCATCTAACAGCTGACACTTAGCTGCAGTTCTTGCTGCTGGCCACTTCATGTTTTTATCTCATTCATAGTTATAATTACTATGACAAATGCAAGTTGTTTTGCAGTGACAGCATTGTTTTTTTAGTGACAGTGTTTATTATAGCTATAATATGGTCAAGTCTGGGTCAGGTCCATAGCATTGGAAATGAAAGCCATTGGTAACCCTGGAGATATTAATTTCAGCAAAATAATGTTAAGAATTTGTAATGAAATAAAATAGGAGTGAGGTAAGGCAATAGGCAGAATTAAAAGCAGCGGTTCAGACAGAATGTTTTTGATGGAACTACTTCTATGAGCAAAAAAAAGGAGAAAGAATATGATTACCAGGGAATTGGATGCAAGCATTTGAAAGCTTGTATAATACATACAACTGTTAAAGCCAAAGCAAATGCTTTTGATTCCACCTCAACACACTCCCTACCCAGATCACATGTTAAAGCTTTCCTAAGATGCAGCCATGCGATTTTTGTGAATAAACAATATGATATTAAAATACAGAGCTTTTTACTAGGAATTAAATATTTTTAAGTCCTGTACCCTTCTAATTTTACATCCTCGACTTCCTTCCTTATTAAGAAACAGAAGTAACGCAGGCTGTGAGAGTTGAGAGTTTTCAGTTCCAAACACAGTCTCAAGACTGTCATCAACCTATTCTACCTAAATAGATGTGCTGAAACTTTGAAAAGGAGGTCTACCTTTCCCCTCAACCCTTTCCAAACAGAGTGGCTAAGGCTCCTTTTCTAACATGAGCATTTCAGTGAATGTTTACATATATTTAGGAAAGTGAGAACTGAAGTGGACTGTTCAGTTTTCTGTTCTTGAATTATAGGGTAGTATTTCTCAATATTTGCCAGCGTCACATAAGATGGAAAAAGTGCCCATGGAACCAAAGGAAAAACCCTATTACCTGTTCAAAGGGAAACTACACAATCTCCCCAGCTCACTCTTGCTAAGAAAGTGTTCTAGTTGAAAGAAAATAGAAGGTTGTTTTTGCCGATGTTATTTTCAGCTAAATTGTGTGCTGCCCCTGATGATGTTCTGCTGAAAAAAACAATCAAACAAACAAAAAAAAATTGGTTAGAAAAAAGTCACACCATGAACTTCAGGTAAAGAAGTAGAAAAAAATACAATTCCTTTCTTATTTTAAGTGCTATGCCTCTTTTGGAATCAGTGGTTTATTTCAGAATTAATCTGCTAGCACAGAGTAGAAGTAGCAAGTCAGCAGACGTTCTGGGCTTCTGAAGGAACAGAAGAACAAGAAGGCTGAGCTGATGCAAAGAAAAAGCATGTGTCATTAAAGGCAGCTATAGCAATACTGCTTTAGTGAATAACCCTATGGAGTTATTTTCTTCAACTCCCTATCACAAGTGAGGAATATATTAAGACTTCATTTGCAGAAGCTGGAATATCTCAACTCTTTATCATCAGCACACCTACAAAGATGCAATTTTGAGTCTGGAAGGTAATTTGGAATCATGAGGGCAAATGTTCTTGTACAAGTATTATGTTGCAATTTAATGTTATCAGAACAAATCAGCCCTGAGTACAGTTCAGCAAGGAGAAATATAAGTAAGGAAAGGGAGAAAGACAAGACAATTCTATGTTGCTAAGAACTTCAGCATAAAATATATAAAAATATAACAAACAAACAAATAAATATTTATATTTACATTTACATTTATAAAAATATACAATAGTACAATAGTATTTTTAAAACCTGCTCCTTTTCATTTCACTACGTGTGAAGAAGGCTGAAAGATTTAGCAGTATTTACTTTTAGAAAAATTATTGAAAGATAATAATCTTTGGATGTCCTTTAAGAATGCTGACACTTGAAGAACCAAATGAGTTAGAATATAGTGAGTACTAAAGAAATGAAATATGATATAGTTGAAATGAGTAATTAGCTTAATTTTGATTCCTTAAGGGTCTGAATTCTGTTAATGACTTTCTATGATAAGTCATTCATGAAGCTCAGGAGTGAAGGGTGTGAAAGAGAGTACAGGCACAGACACAGAAGCCAACTGTATCCTGAGCTGCATCCCAAGCAGTGTGGCCAGCAGGGTGAGGGAGTGATTCTGCCCCTCTGCTCTGTGCTGCTGAGGCCTCACCTGCTGTACCATGTCCAGATGTGGAGTCCTCAGTACAAGACTCATGTGGAACTGCTAAAAAGTGTCCCGACAGGGGCCACAAAAATGATCCAAGGGATGGAACACCTCTCCTACAAGGACAGGCTGGGAGAGCTGGGGCTGTTCAGCCAGAAGAAGAGAAGGCTCTGGGGAGATCTGAGGGTGGCCTTCCAGTATGTAAAGGGTGGCAATTAGAAAGAAGAGGACAGACACCTTAGCAGGTTCTGTTGTGATAGGACAAGAGGAAATTCTTTCAAACTCAAAGAGGGGAGATTTAAACTGGAAATAAGAAAAAAGCACTGGAACATTTTGGCCAGAGAGGTGGTAGCTGTTCCGTTCCTGGAGACGCCCAAGGTCAAGCTGAATGGGGCTCTGATCAACCTGATCGAGCTGTACATGTCCCTGTTTGTCATAGGGGAGTTGGACTACATGTACTTTAATAGTCCCTTCCAACTCAAACATTTCTATGATTCTATGATTGTATGAGATTTGGTAGTTCAGGTGCTGCTGAAGTTAAAAGTATAAAATAGATAAGTTGTTTCATGAATCTAAATCTTTTAAACAAAGCTTGTTTCTGCTTGTTCCCACCTAAGGATCAGGAGGACGTTAAGCTGATTGCACTGCTGATTGGTCATCATTGTAACTCTAAAGCTTTGCACAAAGCTGGCTGTTTGCTAACTTGCACATTTACTGATTTGAAGGTGTGTCCTTTCTTTCTTTATATGATATCCTGCCACCTAAATATAGTTGAGCATTTTGTTCTTCATTGTTCCAACTGAGCCCTCACACAGGCCTCATTTCTATTGCCACCCTGCAAAAGACTGGAGAAATTTCAGCAGCCCTGAAGAGGCAGCACAATGGCAAATGAAGTTTACACAAGGTAGAGGAAGTACAGACGACTCACATCTTGCACATGATGTGGTAACAATACTGCTTCCAGAAAAATGGTTCTAGGTCACCCTGCCTGAGTGGGGCATAGTACAAGATGGCCTCACAAGGTCCCTCCCAGCTTCAGCTGTTCTGTGAAAAAAACACAGCTATTAATTTAGGCAGTACAGTGTGTGGCTCTGATCAACAAGGTGTTTGTCTGATATACATAGAAATCACACAACCTGAGCCAAAATGTGCACAGACCTGATCACCAGAGGTGGGCTAACTGAGGATAGTGCCCACCAAGCCACTCTCACTCTCCATCTTTAACAGGACAGGAACCTAAAGGACTGCAATATTAGGCAACATTTAGAGACATGGAGGGCATGGACAAAGAAAAAAAAAAAAAAAAGAAAAAGAAAAAAAGGAAACTAATGAATTAGAACTTTTAACCTAAGACATGAAATAAATAAGAAGAGATTCAAACATGCAAGCCTGAGGCTTTGGAGGAAGAACAAACAAGAAAATAAATAAACCAGTCCTTTCTGTAAAATGTCTTCCTTGGGCAGCAAGCATTACTTGTGTCTTCATACGTGATTCCCTATGAAAAGCACATCAATGATAAGTGATTAATGAATAGCAATAACCAGTCAGTAAGAAAGGACAGCCGGTGATTGGAAGTGACTAACTAAAATTAAGTGGTGACATTTCAGCATACAGCAGCTTAAACTGCTGCTGGTCATACACTGGACTTGACAGAAAGCACTAGCAAAGAAAGTATTACTTAAGGAGGTAAGGATCTGCCGCCTGCCCTAAGAAACCAGGGGACAGCTCTAAATGACTACTTTAGGAAAACAGTAGTTGCTCTTGGCCTTCCTTTACTTTCCTCCTTTCAAAGTTCTGTCTTGTTACACCACATGATTTCTTGTTTCTAAGTAGTCTTCTGAAGGGCATCCTGGCTTGCATCAGAAACAGTGTTGCCAGCAGGAGCAGGGCAGTGATTGCGCCCCTGTACTCAGCTCTGGTGAGGCTGCACCTCCAGTACTGCGTCCAGTTTTGGGCCCGGCAAGAAAGACTACCGAGACATTGAGGCCCTGGAGTGAGTTCAAAGAAGGGCAACAAAGCTGGTAAGGGGTCTGGAGCACAGGGCTTATGAGGAGCAGCTGAAGGAGCTGGGATTGTTCAGTCAGGAGGAGGCTCAGGGGAGACCTTACTGCTCTCTGTAACTACCTGAAGGGAGGGCTGGGGGTTGGCCTCTTCTCTCGTGTAACTGGTGATAGGGCTAGAGGGAATGGCTTCAAGCTGTGCCAGGGGAGATTCAGGCTGGACGTTAGGAAATGCTACTTCTCTGAAAGAGTGGTCAGGCACTGGGATGGGCTGCCCAGGGAGGTGGTGGAGTCACCAGTGCTATTCAATATATTCATCAGTGACTTGGATGAGGGAGCAGAGCGCGCTGTTAGCAAGCTTACTGATGACACAAAACTGGGAGGAGTGGCTGACACGCCTGAGTGCTGCCACTCAGCGAGACCTGGACAGGCTGGAGACTGAATGAAATATAACAAGGGCAAGTGTAGAGACTTGTATCTGGGCAAGAACAACCCCAGGTACCAGTATAGATTGGAGACTGACCTGTTGGAGAGCAGCACAGGGGAAAGGGACCTGGCCGGTCCTGGTGAACAGCAGGGTGACCACAAGCCAGCACTGTGCCCTTGTGGCCAAGAAGGCCAATGGCATCCTGGGGCATCCTAGAAGGGGCATGGTTAGTAGATGGAAGAGGTTCTCCTCCTCTTCTACTCTGCCCTGGTGAGACCGCATCTGGAGTATTGAGTCCAGTTCTGCGCCCCTCTGTTGAAGAAGGACAGGGAACTGCTTGAGAGTCCAGCACAGAGCCACAAAGATGATGAAGGGACTGGAGCATCTCCCTTATGAGGAAAGGCTGAGGGACCTAGGTCTCCTTAGCTTGGAGGAGACTGAGAGGTAACCTCGTTAACATTTATAAATATGTAAAGGGTGTGTGTCAGGAGGATGGAGCCAGAGTCTTCTCAGTGACATCCAGTGACAGGACAAGGGCAATGGGTACAAGCAGTAACATAGGAAGTTCCACATAAATATGAGAAAAAACTTCTTCATGGTGAGGGCAACAGAACACTGGAGTGGGCTGCCCAGAGAGGTTGTGGGGCCTCCTCTGATGACACTCAAAATTTGCCTGGACACATTTCTCTATGACCTAATCCAGGTGTTCCTGCTAAGGCGAGGGGATTGCACTAGATGAGTTTTAGAGGTTCCTTCTGTATGGGAAGTGCTGAGTTACAGCCTGAACCTCTGATTGATCACCTGAGGTGAGCAATGAGTCAGCCAGAGGAGCACAGGTGAAGGTTATTCACCCGTGCTGCCAGAAGGGGTGGAGCCAGTCTCCAACCCTCCTAGACCTATTTAAGAGCTGGCTACAAGTAGAGAAGAATCTCATCTGGAGATCTTCTCTGCTAGAGTTTTATAGGTGAGCCCAGGATGTGGGTAAGATTTCAATCCTCTTCTTGTTATCATTATCTGATTTACCAAACTCTATTGTTTATTTTGTAATTATAACGTCTTAATATTGATTGATTATAGACCCTCTGTGATTCTGTAAGTGGTATAGAGAAAAAAAAAGCAGCTATTAAAATGAACACTTGATTAAAAAAAACACTCTTCACATCTTAGAAAAGATTCTGGCATTTAGATATTTATTAAAAACTAATACAATTTCTTTAGCTCATTCTCTCTTCTCTCCTCTCTCTGTTCACTTCTCTCCCCTCCTTGCCTTAAACACTGTTTTTCAACATAGCCACCATCATGAGCTCTGCATTTTTGCCACTCACGAACAACAGCCTGCATGTCATGCTCATAAAAATTGCACCATTAGAGGTGACCTGCTGCTGCTGTCACCACTGCTGAAACATACCACCCATGGCTTCACTATGCTCCCATCTACTGTTTTTGGTCTCCATAAACATTCAGCAAGCATCAATGAATGTCACTGGGTGTCCTTCTTTTCCCGCATGGAGGAACTGAATGACACACTTCACATGCACTTCCATGTCGGATGCCAATTTGTCAGACTGTCCCACTGCTAACGCCTATCACACAGCAATAAAATGTAACAGAATATTTGTGGTAAGGTTCAACGTCTACTACCATACTGCCAACATCTGCCTCTGACATCTCAGGTCAACGTGACAAAATAGGAGGCATTACTTTCAGAGTAACCCTCATAGTTTCACTATGGTGTCTATTACTCCACCTAAGCCAGTAACATGGTTGATTCTTGATTAGACAGCTTTGATTCCAGATGGCTTTTATGTTCTTTAAAGCAGGTAGTCCAGCAAAAGAGAATTTATGATAGTGTACTTAGGTAGATATTATTGAATGCCTTGCTTCATGCTTGCAAGGGGCAAACATTAGAGAGGCCAACGTGGGGAAAAAAAAAAAAAAAGGTGGTAGATGGATTTCTAGAGAACTTTATGTATATTTATCAATGAATATGTAAATGTGTTATTCCATCTCACACCTTTGAAAGGCTTACTGTAGCAAAGACTAGGATTAGAATATTTTTTGTAGTTTGAGTACTCTAAGTTGTACATACTAAGTCACACAGGCCATTAGACAGCACCTAACGTGCAGGATAAGGGAATTCAAGATGGTAAATCAGCCATAGTGGGAGCTCAACTCAAATGTCTGCATACTAATGCATGAAGCAAGGGGAACAAGCAAGAGGAGTTGCAGGCATACATATACCTACAGGGCTATGATGTCATTAGCATCACTGAGACACGATGGGATGGCTCTCAGGACTGGACTGTACGAATAGACTCCTCAGGGAGTCTAGTGATCCTTGCCTTGCTTTTCCCCTCCTTGGCTTGCTTTTCCCCTCCTTGCCTCCAGCTCTATCATTGAAGTGAAGACTCTCTTATTCTCCTCCATGTCTCCCTAGAAAAACAAGAGTCACAATTTCAGTAATTTTTACCTCAAACAGCCTTTGAGGGGGGGAAAAAAAAAATGTTTCTTTCTCCCGGGATCTCTCTGGTAGAGGCAAGCTACAGCTGTGACCGCAGCTTCAGCTAAAGCCGGAGTGCCAGTACCTGTCTGTGGGCCCATGCAGCTGGAAGAAGTTGTCGATCATGACTTCTGTGTGACAGCTTGTGAGGATGACCACTGCCTGGCACAGGAAGGGCATGGATGTGCTCTGCTGCACAGATGATGTGTAGCTGTGCAGGATGTAGAGGATTGGAGACACCTGAAAGAAGAAGGGGAGAAAGAATGACTTGCTGCATCCTTGACTCTGCAGGGAGTAACCACGGACATTCAGTGCATGAGTGGTGCCTGCTCCCTTGACATGCTGCCAAGGCCTAAGCCTAAATTTCATGCCAGCCACCCTGTCCATGCCCTGGCTCAGCGTTCAGGCTGTGCTTCTTCAGCACAAGAGGAAAGCAGCACAAGGCATAGTGCAACAGCTAGCAAAAGTGCCAGACACGTGGAAGAAAGTCTCTTACATCCCAACAGATGTCCTTTCTGTACATCTGCAGAAAGGTGGTCATCTACTTCCCAGCAGCACGCACACGCACTCCTTTGGCTCTCCTGAAGGTCTCCTTGATGGCCATCATGAAGTCAACGGTGCGTTCTAGAGGGAAGTTTCTGCACATGATCTGCAGAGAAATGAGAAGCAAGGGAGATCCTATCACTGCTCTGCGGCAGCTCTTCAAAACATAAAGCAGTCTTGAGGGCATTCTTAATTCAGCTGCTTGCCAGTCATTCATGCAGCAATCACAATGCTCCTGCTGTCTGTACCCTGCTGTTTATACAGCATTCTCTCAGCTTCTCCACCCATGGTGTTTGCTTACATGCAAAGCCTACCTCCCAGCAGCCACAGTCACACATGCCACAAAGACACACAGTCACACACAAACACACATGGAGTCAGCTCCTTGCACTGGGCACCTGAAGGCCAGGCATAGCTCAGAGCCTTCTGCTACTTGCTGAGAAAAGCAGTCTCAGGGTGACAGCTCATTCCGCTGTCATCAGTGCAGGGTTGTGCACCACTCCCTCCTGTAAACAGGACCCAGCCCGTGGGGCTCTGGTAGTGCTGCGGGGGAGGGCAGAGGACTGGCGCACGCCTGCTCTACTCACCTTGGATTTGGAGAAGGGAGCTGAGGCAGGTGACAGCCAACTGGTGGGATGTGGGCATGGGGTCACACATCAGAGGTGCCAGCAATCCCACCAAGGAGCCAAAGTGCTCCTAGGCATCTCCTCTCTGCAGGGGTGAGAGGCAGGAATAAATCTGTAGGTGGCCCCAGCTTCTCCTGCCTGTGCCTTCCCCACACTGTGACACAGCATGCACAGCTGAGTGGAGCTCACCTGCTAGCTCAGGGGCACAGGGGAGGGAGCAGAGGGCATGTGGTGGGGCTCTTTACTCACTTGAAACTCTTCACAAACAGTCAGCAGCTGGGAGCAGGTCTGCAGGGCCCTCTTGTGCTCCCACACATTGTCTGATGTCATAGATCTCTGCAGGACCTGTGGCAGAGCATCTGTCTCACTGAGGACGTCTTTTCTTTCCCTTCCTCCCACCCCTCTCCCTGTCCCTCCTTTCCTGACACTTTTCCTCAGGGCCCCCTGCACCACCACTGCTGCTCCTGCTCTCTGCAGACACTCCTGCCTCCTAACCCAGGAGCTTTTCCTTGGCTGTGGCTTGCCCCAGGCATGGGCTCCTGCCTTTCCCCCTGCAGGGCCCATTTCCCTGCCCATTTTTGAGCTTGCAGTGAGCTGTGTGGCAGCAGGAGATTTCTCCCCCTCTGACCGCCCTCTCAGTCCCCAGATCTCTGTCCCCGCTGTTGACAGTTACCATGCTTTCTCCCTTACCCCCCCACATACTCACATGGACTATGTTCTGGAAAAAGCCACAGGTGGGCTCTGTCTTGAGCAGAACTGCCATAAGCTGGCCCAAAGATTTCAGTGATGTTTGCTGAAGCTGAAAGCAGAAGAGGGGATTGAGGTGTGGCATCGTGGCTGCTGCCAGAGCATAGGTTGTGTGTGCTGAGATAGGGCTCTGACCAAGAGGTGGCCGAGAAAGTTATGATAGGTTACCTGCAGGTACTGAGCTGCTTGCTGTGACTTTCTGATCTTCAGCATCATCTCTGCTGAAGGGTGCATCACAATGTTCTTGCAGCACAGAATCAATATTTCACGCTTTCTAAAGAGGGCTTCAGCTTGCTGACAGGAGGAAAAAAGGAGAAAGCAGTGAACTACTCCTGCTCTGAAGGGAAGGAGACCCCAGGTCTGCCTTCTCTTCCCTGCAAGGGAACAGAAGCACCAGGGCCTTTCTCCCTGCCCAGAATCTCAGCTTCTCTGGGCACAACAGCCCAGCTGTCTCTCCTGTAGATGCAGCTCCTCCCCCCAGCCCCTCCACGCCTTTGGCAGCTATCCAAAATGGGGACCATCATCCTGCCTTGCAACCCCAGACCTTATCTCAACTGCTCCAGGGCCAGAACCAACTTGAGGGGCACTGGGGAGACAGGGATTCCTGAGTAGTAGTACTTCAGCAAGTCCTGCAAGTCCCAGAGAGACAGTGTCAAAGTGGGCAAGAGGCACACGAGAGCTGTTCTGTCTGGCCCAGAGACAGACACAACTGCCACACACCAGCCCCATCACTCCCACATTTCCCATGGTGACACTGCAGGATGCAGCATCTCCACGGCTGGTGGACCTCGCCTGCTGCCCAGCTGCTGCCTGCCAGCACCCAAGGTCCCCACCAGCTGGAGACATGGCTGAAGGAGACCTTTATGCCTCCAGAGAAGCGAGCCCCGTGGCACAGCCAGGAACTCTACTGCAGACAGCCCTGTCTCTAGGCACTCACCATCAGGATCTCCAGAAGCTTGCCCTTGAAGGAAGGGTTAAAGCAGGCAGAGTCATCCACAGCTTGCAAGGCTGAGCTGAAGTCGGTGATGCTCTGCACCAGCGCAAGGTTGTTCTGCAAGTCCTGAGGCCCAAGAGAGAAGAACATGCTTTGAATTGCGGGAAGGGCCGAGGGCTGCAAGGGGGACACGTGGGCAATGCTGAGGGAAAGCTTGGATTTTCATCTGGGCACAGACGGTCCCCCAAGGGACCTTTGAAAAGAGAAGGCCCATCTCAGCATCCCCCCATTTGGAGGGGCTGCATCGGGTGCTCAGACACCCTGGCACGCTTCAAGTTCTCACCTGGCAGCTGCAGCTGTAGAGCATCAGGATGTTGCCCACGATGTCTCCCTCCAGGTGGACAAGCAGCTGTTCCTTGGAGGCACGCAGTGCCAAGCTGCCATGAGCGAGCATGAGAGCGCTGCGTGTGGCATGAGCTCTCGTGCTGTCCAGCTCCATCTGTGTGGGGAGAAATGCCTTGAGTCACTTGCTCCACGGTCCCCAGTGCCCCGCGATGCACCTGTGCTCCCAAGGCAGGAGCTGCTGCGAAAATAAGGCAGAAGAATGCCAAGATAGAAACCCGTAACACTTTACCTTCTTGTGCCTGGAAATCCTCGCATTCCAGCCTGTGCACAGCCTGGATGCAAACACGGTGAGTGTGTCCAGGACTGGGTGGAATTTGCCCTCAGCAGCATGGCTGAGAAGAGAGATTATTCCCTGCACAAAAGAGCAGTTGGCGCAGGCCTGAACCTACTGGTGCGGCCAACCACAGTGACTGGCCGGTCCTTGCCTGAGGGAAATGGCAGCAGTGAGGAGATCAAAAGGCCTGGAGCAGGGCCAGGAGAAGCCCTCTGCCCCAGGGATGGAGCAGGGATGCTCACAGAAGCTGGAGGAGAGCTCACCTGGGCCTCCGATGGCTCCTCCGCATTTGCTTCCTCCAAGTGCTGCAGCAGCTTCTCTTGGACGTGGAGGACTCCCTTACAAGCTCCCAGTGCTGTCCCCAGAGCCTTGTACAGGAAAGCCTGATGGGAAGGGAAGGAAGAAGCTGAGATGTGGCAGCAGCCTGACCTGCTGGGAGAGGGCCAGGTGGGAAGGACCCACTTCCTGGGAGTCACTGAGAGCAGCTGCAGGGCCGAGCTTTAGCAGCCTCCGGGCAGACTGCAGGGAAAGGCCCTCTGGGGGGCACGGACCAGGGAAGCAGCATGAGCAGCCCGCGTGGGCAGAGCACCAGCCGCAGCTCCAGCCCCAGTAGGGCACCTGCAGCTGAACTGCTGGGTAGAGCCAGGGGGAACCCACCTTTTCTCCAGAGCTGCTGGGAGAACTGCTCAGCCACCGGCTCAGCTCGCAGCTCAGGGCCTCGATCCAGGCCTCATCACTGATGGTGTCCAGTGACGCCCTCAGGAACTGTTGGAGAACAGGAGAAGCCAAAGTTCCCTTGCCCTCTGCCTCTTCCCTTGCTCCCAAGTTGCTGCAGACTTCTGGGGAGAATGCCTGCAAGAACAGTCTCTCTCCCAGCTGCCCCAGCATTCCCTCCATTAAAGCCGCCTGCCTCTCTTCTCCTAAGGCCCCCCAGGCTTGGGACAGAGAGGAACAGGCAGCACCACAAAGGCGTACAGCTGCTCCGCTGCAGCATTTGAGAAGCTGTTCCTGTCCCACAGTGGCTCATATGGGAGCAGGGCTCCTTGAGGCAGGCAAGCACTTCTCTGCACCGCGCCTCCCAGCACTGCTGTACCTTTAGCAGATGGCACTCCCACTCTGCAGGGTCCGGGAAGCTCTCATCTTTCCCTGCACAGCAATAGGAAGCAAAAGACCTTTACTTGGGGTCAGGTCACAAATGAAGAGCTGCTGCAAACTTGGCTTGGCCAGGGCACTCGACGCTGCCAAGCTGGGACCCACACTCCCTCCACAGTGTCCCTGTCCTCAAACACTGTCCCCACAGGAACACAGAACTAACTGCTCAGATTGCTGTCTGAGGGGACATGAAGGGCCCATCCGTGTTCTGGAACGGGCAGATCCCTGGGGGGAAAGGTCCCTGGGCCTCAGCCCTGGAATGGGAACAGCAGCAGAGCAAGCACCGGGCTGCAGGAAACGCTTCCCCTCTGCCATGCTATAGAGCTGCATTTTCACTCCCCCCCTCCTTCCCTGCCTTGGCCTCTCCTTCCCCATCAGCGCTTTTTACCTTGGAGACACTGCAGCAGCAGGGGGATCTCAGCAGCCCACATGGCCCCCACAGCTCTGTGGAACCTCTTGTGGAGGTTTTGCATCAGCAGCAAGGCAGTGACTTGGAGTCTGCTGCCTGCAACAGGGTCCCAGACACCACCTGAGCGAGAGCAAGGAGAAGCAGGGTCACTTCTGCAGCAAGAGCAGAGGGAAGCAGCTTGGCTCTGCCCTGGCAGGCAAGGAGCAGCCAACAGCTTTGCCCATGGCCATGCTGCTTCCTCCGCGGGGGGGAGTGGGGGGGGCTCGTGGCACTGGCCTCTGGAGCATCTACTCACCAACAGGCATGCCAGCAGTGTCTGGGAAGTCAGCAGTGGGCCTGCAAGGAGAAAGAAGTGCTGAGTAAGACTCCAAGACACTCCATGCCCTGCCACAATCAGCTCCTCTGTCCCTTCTGGGTGCTAACACAGATCAGCAGAGCTCAATGGGGGAGTTTCTGCTCCTACCTTGAAACATGGAGCTGACAAAATGAGGATCCAGATGTCCTGTCAGGTCCTCTCTCTCAGCCAGGGTTTGGACACAACGAGAGACTGGAATCAGCATGCCCATGTACTGGGCTGGCACCACAAACAGCAACAGCCACGGCCACAGGAGCTGTAGGGAATGAGGCATTCCTGCCTCTGCTCAAAGATGAAGAGGACTCAGTGAGTTTCCCTGAGTCTTGTGTGCTTCAGAGCACGTTGGAGGAGGGACCTGGGGTGTTGGAATGGGATGAGGAACACGTGATGTGAAGGCAAGGAGCATCAGGAGGGCCTCTCACAGAGACATGCAGTGACTCCAGGATGCCCACGCACAGCTCCTGGAGAGCTCCTTCTTCCTTGGCTTCCTGGGCAGAAAGGTCTCCGGCTGCCTGCACAACAGTGGTGTTGAAACACCGGTTACTCTCAGTTCTCAGGAGCCTCTCAGGAGGCTCAGGTGTGGCCCCACCGGAGCTTCTGTGCCAGCCTCTGACAGCACGGGGTCTTCCAACAGAAGGTGCTGCCTACTGTCCTTACCCTTCTTCCTGTGGCGCGGCTGAACTCATTGAAGATGTGCCCCACCACATCCCAAGCTGAGGAGATCCTTGATGAAATACAGAACAGCCCTCCTCACCTGCAGGGGTCAATTGTGGGTGTGATTTTCCTGGTCAGAAGGCAAAGGGAAGCCACCTGCTCATCGGGGCAGCCCTTTGGGCATGAGCACAGACAGCAAGAGCAGAGGCCCATGCACAGCACAGGGACCCATCCTCTCCTCTCTGCCTGCTCTTCCCACAGGAGCCATAGTGACCATGTGGTCAATGCCCCAGCAACCTCCCTGGTCACCCCTGCCCTGCCCGTGTCAGTAGGAGCATCACCACCCCAAAAGCACTTTCCTTTCCCAAAAGAGCTTGCCTGAGTCCTGGAGTCATTGCACACACGCTGCACAGCCTCTGCAACCTGGGGCAGCATCTCTGTCATCACAGGCTCTGCAAGAGATGCACAGAAACATGCGTGGAGGCACAACCCAGATGGCAAAGGGATCCCTGGAAGTACCAACCCGTGGTACTTACCATCAGAGCAAACCAGAGCACTGAGCAGACCCAGGGCTGCCACACGTCCAGCCTCCCACTCATCGCCCAGCTGTGACTGCAGAAACAGGAGCGTTTCCTCTGGGCAGATTCGGGCTGCAGGAAGGAAATCCCACACTATGTTAGCGAGCAACTCATGTCCACTTGTGAGGTTTGAGAGAGAGGTTTTGGCCAGGGCTCTGGCAAGCATAGGGCTCACAGATGTAAAACTTAGAATAGAAAACATGGTTTGTGAGTTTTCTTAGTCTTGTAGTACAAGAGGAGGAAAACTATGAAGTTGAAAACTAGTCTATTTGGAGCTAAGTGTTATCTTCTCATCAAAGAACAAGATAGACTGCAAGACTGGATGTTACTGAGGTCACACAGTGAGGGTCTCATAGAAAGTGCAGTATTCTCCTGTCCTCAATTACTATTTCTGGATATTGATGCAATTCATTTAAAAAGTACTGAAAAACAGGCTGAAACACAAGGTTTAAACAAGCTAGGATGAATTCTCCATCACCCCAATTCTGTTGAAAATATGTTGGGGTTCAGGGTTTTTTTGTTCTGTTTTTTCTCAGAAGCATGGGGAATCAGCAAGTTAGATGTGCACAATTGGGCTAAATGAACATAATGCAGTATGGCACGTTACATGCTCCAGTGAGCTCAGCATTTTCTTCGAAATAAAACTAGGTTTAGCCCACAGAGAGAGCATGTCAGTGATCAAACTATACTTGCCTCCAGGAAAAACAGGAGGAAGAATATCTAAGGTTTAATTCTATAAAATGGAGTTTCAAAGAGACTACTGAAGTGCACATAATTGCTCCAAACTCTTTCTTTCTGAAAGGTCAGTTCTTAGTTCCCTTCAGGAGAGTGTAAGAAATACGAGTTACACAACTCGTGAGAAAGTCCTCTGTTTCTGTAGGAGGTCAGTTCTAGACAACGTAGGCTGTTGGGAATTTCATACATGCAGAGACCTATTTCAGGTGTTACTGTACAACTGATAGGGCTCAAAACCTTGTTCCCAAGTGCAACAGCCCATGCAAATGTTGGATTAGATTTGTGCTTACAGTTCATCTTAGTGATTACATTTTATAACTTAAAATGTAATCTCCAGCTGTTAAGGCCTTAGAGAGGTACCAGTCCTTATGGAAAGCTCTGTGACAATTCCACCCCAAATTCTTTACAGTCCTTTGCATTTACAAAGACTGTTTTTAATATTTTCTCTTTTCTTATGATGACACTACTCCTACTACTATATATGGAAAAATAGAATCCAGCTTTTAGGGTAAGTTCATCTTTCAATAGCAGCCAAGTCACACTACTCCTGCTAGTGTGGCAGGGCAGAAGATAACTTTTTTTTACATAAGTGCCCTTTTCATTAGTAGTTTTATGATAACACTGAAAGACTATGTCCAGCTGGACATAGCACATACAGTAAAATACAGAAACAGAGTGTACTGTTACAATGATTTTCCAAGCAAAATGAAGATTTGCCCAACACCTACACAGGGGCTTTTAATCCAAATACTGAAAGTAAAAGTAGTAGTTGTGCTGCCAGCTGCACTGACATGGAGGGCATTCAGTGTTCACTTCTTCACCTTGGCATAGCCCAATTCTTGGCACAGCCCAATTCTTGGCATGGCCTAACTCTTTCTGCCTTTTCAGACTGGGTATTAAATGGTAGAATAAATATCTCTACTGCAGTTTCAGCTAGAACTTGTGCCACTGCAACCAGTGCAGCTGCTGAGAATGCTCCTGGAATATCTTCATCAAGACACGAGCCTCTGGAACACTCTGTATGTAAGGCTCAGGCATTCTTCAGAATGTTAGTTTGACAGACGTCATTTGCTTTTCCTCACTTTTTCAGCATCCCTGGAAGATACTTTTATTTGCTGACATTTTTCTTTATCAGTTTAAGATACTCAAACTGCTAATTTGTGTATAAAAATATCTAGAAATTTGTTCCAAAAATTTTTGTATAGCACCTGAAGCAACCTGTTACTCAAATGTTAACTGCATTCTTTTGCAGTAAGCTAAAATAGGCAGCAAAGTTAGTCTCACAAGACCTATGAGTCTCACTAGCAGTCCTGGTGCATTTGAAGAATTGATCCCGTGCTTTCTGGTTTGCAGAATTGGCCATCTAGATTTTTCCATGTGAAATCTAACCACTGGGCTCATATTCTTCTTATCCAGTGAGCAAGGCCACTAACAAATTTGTGCATTGGGAAAGATGAATAACTCAGCAAATTAAGGAAGATAGATTACAGCATACTGTTTACCCTAAACTAAGCTGGCACAATTACCTTTCTTTACACAAGACGTAAGAGCTCAAGCAAAAAAATTAGAATTTCTTTCAGATTTTTTTCTTGCGAAGCAGAGGAAGATGCACACTGCACATGAGGATGTGGGTAGGCTTGGTTTCTCGTGCAGTGTGCATGAGTATATCCCAATCTTCTTTGAATGAAAGCTCTGTGTTCTTCCTCTGGAACAGATCGAGAGGCTCTGGTGTACAGGGGTGCTGCTGTATCTGCTTTCTATTGTATTTATAATCAAATAGAATCATAGAGTCATTAAGGTTGGAAAAGTTTACTAAGATCATCCAGTCCAATGATCAAACCATCCCCACCATGCCCACTGACCACATCCCTCAGTGCCACAACTCCACATTTTTTTAACAGGTACCTGCACCACCTCCCTGGGCAGCCTGTGCCACTGCCTCACTACTCTTCCTGAGAAGAAATCTTTCCTACAAACCAATCTGAACATCCTCCCACCCAACCCCCAGTACAACTTGAGCCCATTCCATCTCATCCTTTCAGGCAGTTACAGAGAGCAGTAAAATCTCCCCTGAGCCTCCTCTTCTCCAGACTGAACAATCCCAGCTCCCTCAGCTGCTCCCCATAAGCCTTGTGCTCCAGACCCTTCACAGCTTTACTGCCCTTCTCTGGACACGCTCCAGGACCTCAGTGTCTTTCTTGTAGTGAGATGCCCAGAACTGAATACAATATTTGAGGTGCAGCCTTACCACTGGCAAGTACAGAGGGACAGTCACCTCCGTAATCATTAAATACAAGCATCAAATAAAAGCACAGAGTTCTGTGTTCTTGTGTTTGAACTACAACTTTTTGATTCAGTAAAATATGATATTTGTAATAGTACATATAAAAATTCGAGTTTTTACTTAGGCTGTTCTAGCAGCATTTTGGTTGTCTGTGCAGTGCAAGCAAGTCTTTAGAACACAACTGTTCATATGTTTGCTGGAGAATTTTGTGTTTCATACATACCCTTTGAAGTATTAAACATCAAGAGAATCATAGAATCCTAGAATTAGAGTTGGAAGTGACCTCTGAGGGCCTTCTAGGGCACAGCTAGATCAGGTTGCCCAGGGCCTGATCCAGCCTCACCTTGAAAGTCTCCAAGGATGGAACATTCACCACATCTCTGAGCAATCTGCGCCAGTGCCTCACCACCCCACTGTAAAAGACTTTTCCTATCTAACCTGAATCTCCCCTCTTTAAGCTTGAAACTGTTTCCCCTAGTTCTATCACAACCGACTGCTAAAGAGTCTGTCTCCTTCCCTGTATTTCCCCTTTAGATACTGAAAAGCTGATCTCAGGTCACCTCAGAGCCTTCTCTTCTCCAGGCTGCACAGCCTCAGCTCTCAGCCTGTCCTTGTAGGGAGGTGTTCCATCCCTTGGATCATTTTTGTGGCCCTCCTTGGGACACACTCCAACAGGCCCATGTCTCTCCAGTGCTGAGGACTCCCCACCTGCATGCAGTACTGCAGGGGAGGCCTCAGCAGCACAGAGCAGAGGGGCGGGAAGAGGTGCAAAAGGAAACATTCAGATTACATAATTGCCTGTCCCAGCTAACAAACAGCAGAAGTTCTATAGACAATCAGGTCTGCAATGGCTACAACAATCTCAGCTCAGGAGATGCCTCCCCCTGCTTAATAGCCAGTAATTTCTGGAAAAGCGTTTGCTTTCTCAATATATAGGTGAATGGTTCAAGCTTCCTCCATCTTAGTAGGACACCAGCCTACACATAACTCTGTCCTAACTCATAAGCACAACAAGCACCAGTGCTGGAATATCAGCTGCAGACAGCCAGTGAGACCAGGAACTTACAGCAAGCCTTTAAGAGACATTTGCTCTTAAGAGGATTACTAAAAGTATCACTCTTAATCACACAGGGCATAAAAACCAAAGCTGGACACTCCTCCACTTGGCGACGCCCAGGGCTTCAGTACTGCGCTGGTCAGCCAGGCTCTGTGCTGCTGTCCTGGCATGGACAATGCTGACTTCACAGTGCCAGTTTAAAACAAAGCCTTAGTAGTGCTTGATTCTGTATATACAAAAGCTAAGTGTGTTAAAAGGTAACAGGGCAGAGTGCTACCTCAGCAGCTTGTAACAGCAGTGGTACTGCTATGGGCTGCTAACCCCAACGTGTTCCAAGAGCTCGGCTGAAAGCCCTAAAAGCAGCGCAAGAGAAACAAACCTTCTATACTCTCTATACACCTGCAATGCTATGCCTTGAAATGAGAGAGGACTGGCAAAGCCCGTGAAGCACATTGGAAGCATTGTGACATTGCTGCTTTCCTGCTGGGCTCGCTGAGCGACCACAAATGGCCGGCACTGCTGCGGCGCTGCTCCAGCGGGACTCGAGCTGCCGCAGGAGACGGCTGCACGCTGCGTCTGTCTGCCGTACAGCAGCTCATGCAAATGCAAAATAATTGGAAAGATCAGATGAGCTCTCTCTAAACAACTGAGTTTCCAGCGGTTGGGTTACTGCCAGCTGAACCAGCGGGATTTAAAGTAAACACGAGTTTCTGCACCAGTTGCAGAGTGCCAGATGCGCTGAGCCCACCGAGGGGGCAGTGCTGTGGATGAGCCCCTCACAGCACATGCAGCCAGCTGGGCGGGGGCCGCCGCGCTCATTTCCTCTGCCGAAGGGCTCTGCATTGCACACGGCAATCTTGGATTACCAAGGAGCATGGGCCACAGCTCAACTGTTTTAAGTGCTGCCAAAAAAAAAAAAAGGGGACTTGGGCAAAGGCCAAGCTAGCCAAGCGCAGAATTGCCAAACCAAGGCTTTCAATAAATCAGTTCCCAGAAAGTCATGAGACTGGCAATTAAAAAAAAAAAAATACACTCATGAGACTTTAGTAATAGTTTGGGGTTCTCTTTATTTCCTTTCTGTGCTCTTATTTCCTTTCTTTTCAAGCCTGGGAAAAGAACTTTTTGCTTGCTTCTTTTCTGATTCTCAATTCCATCCGATTTTGAAATGATGGAAAGAGGGCTTTGATTAAAATATTATAGAAATTATAATGTGGCGGCTTTGAGTACACCACTGTTCAGGTTCCAGATGTGATCTACATGCTCCTAGGCTGGCAGAGAAAGGGTTCATTGTTTCTAATTCAGTTACACCACTGAAGACAAAACAAAACTGATAAGCTTATTCCAAACCAGACTTCTGCACAGTCCCAAATGTGCAGTGCCTTCTGGTAAGTCCATGCCTGCTTTGTGGGTTTTGTTTTTTTAATCTTTTACATACACTCCACACTCCCATTTTTATTCTATATATTCATTCGAAATCTCTCAATTTCCTTCGTTTGGATGCAAAAACAAGATGGAAACTTTTGCCCCCCTTCATTACTGCTCTGCTCAGCACTACGAGCAAGATGCAGCCCAAGCTTGCCGTGCCCCCTGGCGGGCACACAGACCTCCTGCAAGCCTTCCTATGCTGCCTTTGTACTTCCCTTTCCCTAACAACCTCTCACCAAGTGCTTTCTTGTGCTTCTCAGTACAAGCTAACAGGCTGTCTTTTGAAGTAAGCGCGTTCCTTTCTAGCAGGCTCCTCGAGGATGTATTCTTCAGAGATAATGAAGACCAACATGCACACTCGTATATCACTCTCTGCACCTGGAAATGACAGGACAGCAATCAATATCCTCGCTTAATGGAGACATTTGCCTTACTCTTAGTTGCATGTGTTTTTACAAAACAGCTGTAAAGACTTCTGGGAAGAGAGTAAAATGTATTACAGATAGTTCATAACAGCACAATGCAGAGAAGAGAGGTGGGCACCAACAGGCAACAAGAGTGAGTATCAGGCTTTAATTCATTTTCAACTCAAATTTTGTGCAGTCAGAAAATTGCTTTCTTGTCTAATTGAAGCCTCTAATTACTGTCTAACTACAGTCTAGAATGCAGCACTGGTAGCAATGGAAATATTGCCAAGGCTGAAATTCAGTAGGAGAGGTCTGGTGGATTTTGATCCTCACATTCTGTCCTCCACTGCAAACTCAGCAGCTTCAGCTTCAGAGTGCTACTATATGTAAGAAAATTAGGAAGGAGTCAGACCAAAGAAATGTCCACTCAGTGACTGACCAAAGGCCCCTCAAGCCCACTATCTTGTCTTCAGCAGCTGTCAAAATCAGCACGAGGGAAAGAATGTGAGAGTGGAGCAAGCATTGACTTTCCCCATGTTCTTTCCCAGCTTCCAACTTGCCATGAAGGATTTCAGGCAGGCGCTAGGCACAGTGCTTTCATACCTAACAGCCAGTGGTGGATTTCCCTTTCCTGAACTTGTACAGCTATATTTTGACCACGCTTTGAGATCCTGTATTGGCCATAAACCTGCCCATAATTCTGCGATGGCAAATTCTGCTTTGTTTTGAAAATTTCACATTGAGCTGGCTGTGCCTCGCTCTTCAACTTGTCATAGAAAAGAGGGGATGCTATGAAATGAAAGGATAACACGAAGTAAAAGAATTTCCTAAATTCGAAAGAGTGAGAAAAGCGTTTCTGTTTAAAACTCATACATTTTTCTATTGAGAAGCACCAAGTCTCCAGACAACTACCCTGAATATCCTTTACTCAGATGAAAATTCTCACACAGATCTTGCAGTATGTCTGACAGAACTATGGCATTAGAACAAAGAATTACTGGCACTTGAGCAGAATTCTGCCGCAGTTAATTCACGTTTCTGTCATGAGACAGACCCACCTCCTCAGCTGTCCTATCTGAGTGGGTAATAGCGAGCTCTGCCTCATTCCCAGAGCTCCACCTCTTTCAATGACAAACCCCAAACATTTCTATCTGTTCCCAACTGTACATCAGGTGCTGTAGTGAAACAAGCAAAGACAAAGCAACTGAAAACAAAACGCTCTCCTGCCCTGTTGTACTGCAGTTATCAGATGCTCAGCAACAAAGGGGCAAAGTTCTCAAATCCAGATCACTCTTTATCTGCAGAACTTTTTGGCAGCCCCACACGGACTTTGATGGTACTCAGATAACTTGCCCTTACAGAAGGGCCTACAAACCACTTTAATTCTCAAAATAAAAACAACCACGTCACAAACGTGTCTTCATACCACTTCTCTTGCAGACGAAAAACAGGAGTCACAGATGTCATCTTCAGTAACTTATGGAGATTATCTGATGATCATTTGTATACATGCAGAAGGTTGTTGTCCTCTTGAACCCTGGAATTTTATGCCAGATAGGAGAAATTTGATACCATTGCTAAACTGCATAAAACAACCCAGGATGAGACAGCTGCTCTGAGAATAAATCTTGTTTTGTAAGCTGGCTGGAAACAGCCCTTTCATCTTCTTTTTCTTTTTGCTAGCTTATTTTTTGCATAGATAAACTCTAAGAACACTCTCCACATCTGGCTGCATGAATACCAAGAAGCAAAAGGGAGGGTGAGGCAAGCAGGAGCAGGACTGCACCATCTTCACCACAGATTCCTATGAACTTCCATTGCACTACACCCCAAAACCTCAGTTATAAAGCTGAGGACAGAAGATAGTATGAACACCTGGGCATTATCTAGTAGAAATTGTTTGCCATCTAGTGGTTTGTTGGCCTACTGCAAATAGAAGCTTAAAAATAACGATTTGGAGAACATAGTTGTAAAAAATATATGTTTCCCAGTATACTAGAACCTATACAAATATAGGAAAGATGAAGCCTGTATAGCACAATGTTTATCATTACAATGAACATGTCAAGGAGACAAGCAGCAAACCTTTCACACAATCAATGTGTGCAGAAGGATGCTTGATATACACACAGCATTAAGTATTTTTGTCTCTTTTATTTCAATCTGCTGGTTTTCATCCAGGTATCCTGATCGAATTGCTCTGCCTTTTACTCAAACTTGCCTCCCACAGAAGCATACATTATATAGAAAATGCAAAGAAACTACATAGGAGGTCTCTGTGTTTGGGGGTGGGAGATGTCAGGGAACAGCAAGAGATGGTAGCTCTGCAAGGGAATGTGTCTGGGAGCCAAGTGCAGCCACCAGGCAGGGGAAAGCAGTCACCTCACCAAGGAGCCAGGGAGCAGAGCAGCAAGCCAGGGTCAAAACTGGTTTGCAAGATAGTGGTCAGGGTCAGCAGCAGTTAGTTGTTCACTCAGCAAGGCCACAGTGACAAGGCACATCCAAGGCCACATCAGGATACCAAGTCAGTGAGTCTGGGTCAAGGCCAGACAGGCCCATGGAGACTTGAGACAATGCAAATACAGATGCTACACGGCTGCACTGTGCTGCAGGCAAGGGCCAGCATAAAGCCTCTGCTTCAAAGAGGCTTCCAGAAGGACGGAGAGACAGCACCTCACTTCTAGGTTTTGCTGCAACAGCTGTAATCAGTGAAGGTTCTGACTTTGGACACTGCCAACTGAACATTTACAAAGGGGTGACGTGCTCAGGACCATGGTCATCTGAGGGCAATGACAGAGCTGGGGCACGCGCTGAACTTGGGGGTAAAGCTGATTAATGGAAATGGCCTTCTTCATGAAAGCACTGTATGGATGTAGGTCCCACATCGAAGGAACTGAAACAAAGCTCAGAGCTTGCTGTGTTCAGTTGAGGAAAGCAAGAACTCATCCTGTTTATTAACAGAGTTTTTTAATAAGAAGCAACAAGGGACATGGGGCTCATAAAATGATCACACAATGATTTGGGGCTACTAGTTTGATGTGTACACAGAAATAACCAGATAAAATCCTAGGACGTATGATGGCCATGCACTTCCATTAGAGACACTGTACAAGTGAATGTAGAATCTAACTAGCTGCCCAAGTTTAACATGGGTGAATTCAAAATAGCACATGCAGAAATGACTTGGTGGGAGAATCAGGAGAATTTCGTAAGAGTTTCATGTCTTGTGAAATCAGATGAATAAAACAGAGGCTAAAATAAAAGGGCTGGAGGGGATACAACAAACAGTGAGTGAACAGTAGAAAGGTCAAGAACCATTTAAACTCGTGGGCAGCACTGGGCAAGAAAAATTGGTATATATTATCCTAAACTAAAAATTACATTAAAAATGAATTTTTTGAAAATTAATACATAATTAGAATTTATGCTCTTCCAAGGAGTGAAAGTGATCTTTTTTTTTCAGTGGGGTTTATACCAGCCAAAAAAATAAAAATAAAAAATTAAGAAGCAGATAAATACTTTTATGTTGAATTTCTTGAGTTGTATGTGACAGCAGAGGTTTAGACTGGAAGGTCCAGAGGATTTCTTTCAGATTTATTTCCTGCATAAACCGTTTATTTACAAAAAGCAGCCTCTGGATAAAGTCAGACTAGATTATCTGATGCACTCTCTTGACCTTGCAAAACTAGAAATCCACACAAAGCTTAAGTTATCTATATGCTGCCTCACATATGTGCATGTACGATCCTATGCTGTCTGAACAGTGCTGAAATAAAACACATTCTTTGCAGCTACTTCTTCCAGTGTTTCAAAAGAGAAACAGAGCTCACAAGGGTGAGGGAATAGCAGCATACCTGATGAGAATCTGGCCCTCGTGCTGTTTTTTTAGACACTACTTTTCAGTATGTTCCAGAATACTGACTGCATTTATGCAAATATGGAATCATAGAGTCATTTGAGTTGGAAGGAACTCTTAAAGGCCATCCAGTCCAACCACCAGCAATGAGCAGGGACACCTACAGCTCCATCGGGTGCTCAGAGCCCCGTCCAGTCTGAGCTGGAGTGTCTCCAGGGATGGGGCACCCACCACCTCTCTGGGCAACCTGTGCCAGTGCTTCTTCCTCATATTCAGTCTAAATCTCTCCTCTTTGAGTCTGAACCCATTTCCTCTTGTCCCATACCACAGTCTCTGTTGAAGAGGCTATCCCCTCCTTTCTTACCCACCCCCTCCCCCCAAATTTAGGTTCTGGTCAAAACGTGCAGCCCAACACGTGCACAGCAGAACGCCAACTTAAGGCCACATGTGGTCTGTAATATCAAGGAAATATCAACGTTTCCATACTGAAATTTGAGCTCTCCTCCTGACAAATCCCCTGAGGGCACTGCTGCCCATATGCTGATGCCTGTGTCTTAGAAGTTCGTCTTCTCTCAGAAGAAATAGCAACGAGGATCCGGGGAGTCAAGAAGTCCCTTATAGAGCAAACCGGGGAGGGGACCAGTTCAGGTCGAGCTCCACGGGAGAACCTGCCGGGAGAACCTGCCGGGAGAACCTGCCGGGAGAACCTGCCGGGAGAACCCGGGCTCGGATTTGGAAGCTGGGATCTGTCACCGCCTGCGGCGAGCCCGGAGGGAACGAGGCGGGAAGGCCGGCCCTCGACACGAGCCGCCCTACGCCTCTCCCGTACCGCCTGCAGCTACTCGGCGCTACGCGGCGCTACGCTGCGCACTTTGCGTACTGCCGCTCCTCCCGACTCGCGGAACCCTCTCGACGCCGCCAGAAGGGGGCGGGAAGTGCCTTACGTGGATGGCGTAGACCGCTACGAAAGTCGCCGCAGCCCGCGCCGGAGGCGTAAGCGCCGAGACTTTGCCCCCACTCCTCCCGCCGCCGGCGCCGAGGCCTCGCGCTGCCCGCCCGTCGCCATGGCCGCTCCGGCACCGGCCCGCCTGCTGTTCCGGGCCGCCGCCGCTCCCTCCCGCCGCTGGTTCCTCTCCGCTTTGCCGGCAGTGGGGACAGGGCCGAGCTGCAGCGCCGCGGCCGTGAGAGCGTTGCGACCGCTCAGCCTCTCGGCCCGGACGGCGCGCAGGTAAGCGGCTCGGCTCCGCTCGGCTCGGCGGGCTCCTCGGGGGGCGGCCGCGCACGGCGCAGAGCTGCGGGGCGCCCGGGGTCGAGGGGCGGTCGCGCCGGGCGGCGCTGCTTGACCTTCCCGCCGTGCCCTCGCCGTTTCCCGGCCTTGTCAGCTCCGTGTCGGCCCCGAGGCGCTGCCGCCGCTCCTTCCCGGCGTTCGGCCGGGCTCTGCATTGTGGGTGGTCCTGCTGGGCCCGGTGGCTGGGGGGAGCCCGGGGCTCGGCCCTGGAGGTGTTCAAGGCCAGATTGGATGGGGCCCTGGGCAGCCTGGGCTGGTATCAAATGGAGAGGTTGGTGGCCCTGTATTGTGGCGGGGGGGTTGGAGATTCATGATCCTTGAGGTCCCTTCCAGCCCGGGCCATTCTTTGGTTCTGTGTTTCTGGGACTGCTGGGTGGCTCTCACCACCGTGGTTGGAATCAATCCCAAGTTGGAAGGGACCTGTAAGAATCATCGAGTCCAACTCCTCTAGAATTACAGAAGTTGTTTCAGTAGTTCGCTTTTAAGCTCTCCTCTAGGTGCTCTTATTTTGTTCCAGCAAATGTTCTTAGTACAGAATGCAAGGAACTTTTTAATCCAGGTCTCCTGTATGCCTGCTTAGATCTCTTCTCTGAGTGACCCAGCCCAGTGCCCTAAAATAAGTCTCCAGTGACTTGCCCAGGCTATCAGTTATTTTGAGGTCAAAACATAAAAAGGTCTTTTAAAGTATTGCCAAGACTTCAAAAATCAAAGTTGCTGCACTAGTTACAAATGGGAGGAGATGGATCACTTAACAGTTCTCTGCTGCTGTTCAGTTCATTTGCTGTATGCTTAATTTGGGGTACCCTAGTGACATTTGATAATAATGTCGATAGTACTGTGGCAATCATATGAAGGAATGAATTTTAGTAGCAGATAGCTTAAAAAAATAAGTTAATCTAAGCATGAATTGGGATATTTATGCTTTATGTAAATCACATGAAATATGTTTGGTTCTTTCCGGGAATCCTGAGGCTATTTATGCTTGCGTAAGATCTGGCATCTATTTCATGTTAATCTTCCACGTGCAGTTCACGAAGTGGTGGGGGTTTTGTTGCTCTTGTTGTTTTTGTTCTTGCTTTTTTTTTTCTCCATGTAGACAAAAGCCACGTTGCTTGAAATTCATAAACCCTAAGCACTGTTCCACGTATGTCTGATTTTTCTTTCAGTGGAATCTCTCAGTTGAAAAGATCTGCACAGTGTGCATTCTGACCCTCTGACTAGTGATGTACTTGTGCTCCTGAAAGCATTTTCACAGTCAGGCTCGTGTACTATAACGCTGCAGTGATCTGTAAATTGAACTTTTTGTCTGTGTCAGGGGGACTTAAGATGGCAATCGCAGGAATCACAGAATGGCCCAGGTTGGAAGGGACCTCAAGGATCATGAAGCTCCAAGCCCCCTGCCACTGGTAGAGCCACCAACCTCTACAATTAATACTAGATTAGATTGCTCAGGGCCCCGTCCAACCTGGCCTTGAACGCCTCCATGGACCGGGCATCCACAGCTTCTCTGGGCAGCCTGTTCCAGCACCAGGAAGACAGATCCTACTGGAAGACCAAAGTGTCTTAAACTTTGTTACAAATAAATCTCAGTTTCGGTGATCAACCAGGTGGATTAATTCTCATAGGAAGGATTAATTTTGTAATGTCCTTTAACAAAAGCTGATGACTTAAAGGCGGTGCTTCACTTGGGCATGTCCAGCCCTAGCGCTGCCCCATAGCTGGCTAAAGCCAGTGTAAGATGGTGGCTGCAGAAAGAGGGGTGCTATTCCTGTCGTCTTGTTTTAACCAGATGTGTCATGTAACAGGTAGATCTGACTGTACCAGTTCTGCTGTTCATATGGCCGCGGGCTTCCAAGATTGGTTTTCAGCCCATTCTGTTTCTGGCCCAGTTCACTGCAGAGCACTGCGAGTGCTGGAGGAGGAGGGAACAAAGGAGGGATGGGAAAGCCGTTGATTATCTGACACTGCTGTTACTGCAGTCTGAAGTGTGATCACCAAGGAAGATAGCCCTATGCGTGTTGTGAAAACCACCTAGGGAGGATCTCTTAAGGAGCCTCTTAGGAAGGTTCCTGTCATCTCACAGGATTGTAGTCAGACATCTTGGTATTTGGACTGTGTTACTGATGATTGCCTTCTTTTGTAGGGGAAGAAAGGATGTGCTTTAGATATTGAACAAATATTTAGCACTTACGTGGGCATAGATGTCTATGCATGCAACTGCATCCCTGTCTCCTGCTAGCATCATGTTTGTCATATTGACAGAAATGTTTTGGTAAATGAGTGTTTGGGTGAGCTCTGGAAGGACTTCTTGAAGAACCTAAAGTAAAAAAATAAATAAAACCAATTAAAAAAACAAAACAAAAACATTGTTGGTGGTTTACTTTAGCTGTCAGAATTGGAATCTATACTTTTGTGGATGCAATCTAAACCTGTCAGTGAAGTTGACTTTTGGTGAAGGCAGTGAATTTTGCACTTGTGTGTCTGGGAGAAGGATGCTGGTTTCCTCTCTTTGCTGTGGGAAGTAGTAATGCTGAGCGGGGGAGTGGAAAGAAGAACACAGTGGTAACTTAAACCTTTGCAGAATGGCTTGCTGGAAGTGCTGCCCTGCTACCACAGGTGGCTGCAGAACACCAATTGTATGATGTGAAGATGCATCTTCTAAGATTTCTGAATTTCATTATAGTGTGAGCTTCATTGGAATCATGTGGGCCCAGAGGGTTGATCCTTCCTTATTGATTATTATTTTGGAATGAATTTATGATTAATAGTCACCTGCAGTTGCCTTCCGAAGTAGGCTGAGGGGTGATAGAACAGGAGTTGGACACCACATCATGATGTGATAGCAGGTACTGCTGCCAACTGAGCTTATGGCTGGTGCAAGTGCATTAAGTGTAGAGTAGTGAGCATGTCTGTTTTCCAAAATGAGCTTCAACTTTAATTGCTGGAACTGCATTTTCTTTTCTAGCCAGTTCCAAGGATGGTTGACTTGCTGATGTTTCAGTAAGGCCACTTTTAATTTTTTAATATTCAGCCCTATAAGTTAGTTTCCTAGGAGGTGGCTTGGTTTTTCAGGCTTGTATGTGTTCTGTGTTGTAGATCACCTAAAGCCTGCAGTTATTACAAAGAGCATGTGTAATATGGAGTGAGCAGTTCTTAAACATGGATTTCACGATGAGGTATAGATGTTGCATTAGCTTTCAGTTTTTTATTTGTATCTCTCAGCATGTTTCTTCCCTGTTTCTCTAAGGAGTTTTTCTGGTGTTACTCACTTACCCTGAGAAAGAGCATAGTCAATTGTAATGAACTGTATTTTATTTGCTATTATATTAATGACTTTCCTTTAATTTGCATGTGAAAGGAAACCATATGGAACACACACAAAAAAACCCTGTTTTTCCATATCAAAAGCATTAGTCTTAAGAAAAATAATTCCCTTACATTCTGCATAAAAATTTAAGTATACACAAGTGCCTGAAAAGCAAAGCAGGACACTTTTCTTTGGTGTCTGTGTTGAGATTTTGATGCACTTCACTAGAATAAATATTTACAAGGTGAAATTCCAAGAGAACCTGCAGTCAAAAAAGACAAATACATTTGGACTATTTCTGCTATTGAATGGAGAACAGAATTAGATTTTAGAGGTAATAAAATGCCTTAAGTTCTAACCATACATGGGAAAATTCTGAACTCGTTAATTCTTTTTAGTGTTATCTACTAGATCATTTTGTAAATGCAAAGTGTGAGTTCACAGAGAAGTGCAAAGCACTTAAAGTCAGCTCTTTTATTTGTCAAAAATACAAATAGTCTGCCTAAAAGAAAGCTTTGAATCCCTTTGGCAAAAGGTGAAGCATCAGGATTCTGTATGGCTTCTAGTGACAAAACGTAAGTGAAGGGGTTTTTGGTGTTGTTTTTCATGTCTTTGTGTTTAATGTCACCAGTGAGTGCCTGCACCTGTTACAGCTTTGAAAAGTGTTGTAGCAGTATTCGATCAAATTTAAAGGTCTAGAAAATAATGCATTTGCTTCTTTGGTTTTATTTTGCCCTTTTTCAGCTCAGAAGATAAAATAACTGTTCATTTCATCAACCGCGATGGTGACAAGCTAACAGCCAAAGGAAAACCTGGAGATTCATTGCTGGATGTTGTTGTTGATAATAATCTAGACATAGATGGTTTTGGTAAGTGGATTCCTTAAATACTACATTCAGTGTCTGGAAATTAGGATCTCTTACCAGTTTGTTCGTAAATATTTATGAATGTATTTGTAAAACCTAGGTGTGGAAAAGAGTCCAAATAAAATACTTTTTTTTTTTTTTTTTCCCTGCGGGTGCATAGAATATTTTGGATCTAGTTCTTAAAAGTTGGTGTGAGCCTTGCTTGAAGGAATTAAAGGAGGATAATGGTGACAGAATGGTGTCAGGGAGGAATCTGAAAAATAATAGAATGGTTTAGCTTGGAACAGACCTTGAAGACCCTCCAGTTCTACCCTCTGCCATGGGCAAGGGCATCTCTCAGTAGACCAGATTGCCCAAAGCCCCATCCAGCCTGGCCTTGGAACACTTCCAGGGATGGAGCAGCCACCACATCTCTGGGCAGCCTGCTCCAGTATTTTACTGCCATCTGTGTAAATAATTTTGTCGTAGCATCAAATCTAAACTTAGCATTACTCTTTGTCCTATAACTTACACTCCCTGATGAAGAGTCCCTCTCCAGCTTTCCTGTAGGTACCTTTCTTTGGATATTAGAAGGCTACTGTAAGTTCTCCCTGGAGCATTCTCTTTGCCAGGCTGAACAAGCCCAATTCTCTCAGCATGTCTTCACAGGAGAGGTGCTCCAGCCCTCTGATCATCCTCATGGCCTCCTCTGGTTCTGCTCCAACAGCTCCATGTCCTTCTTACATGGGGGCCCCCAAAGCTGAATGCAGTGCTGCAGGTTGGGATCTTACAAGAGTAAAGTGCATGAGAACAATAATTTCCCTTACCCTGCTGTCCAGGATACAGTTGGCTTTTTGGGCTGCAAGTGGCATGTTGCCAGCTTATATTGAGTTTTTCATCGTCTTCCTTCTCCCCCCACCCTCCCCATTCCCAAGTCCTTCACTTCATAGCTGCTCTCAATTCATTTTCCACCCAGCCTGTATTTGTGCTTGGAATTGCCCCAACCTGGGTGCAGGACCTTACACTTGGCCTTATTGAACTTCATAAGATTTGCACAGGCCCACTTCTCCAGGCTGTCCAAGTCCCTCTGGATGTATCCATTCCCTCTGCTGTATCCTGATCATACCACTCAGCTGAGTGTTGTCTGCAGGCTTTTTGAAGTTGCAGTCAATCCCACTGTTTATGTCACTGACAAAGATGTTACATTTTGTCAGTGCCTCAAGGGACACCACTTGTCACTGATTTCTACTTAGGCACGACCACAACTCTGAGTGTGACCATCCAGCCAATTCTTTATCCACTCAGTGGTCCATCTATCAGATCCATGTCTCCAGTGCAGAGACAAGAATGCTGTGTGGGGTAGTTTCAAATGCTTTGTACAAGTGCAAGTAGATGACTCTTCCCTTATCCTTCAACACTGTAATGTCACAGATGGTCACCAGATTTGCCAGGCACGATTTGCCCTTAATGAAGTCATATTGGCTGTCACCAGTCACCTCCCTATTTTCTATGTGCGTTAGCATAGTTTCCATGAGGATCTGCTCTGTGATCTTGACAGTCACGGAGGTGAGAGTGACTGGCCTGTAGTTCACTGGGCCTTCCTTTTTTTTTTCTTTTTAAAAAATAAGGGTTATATTTCTCCTTTTCCAGTCTGTGGGAACTTCACTGAACTGCTACAGCTTCACAAATACGATGGATAGTGGCTTAGCAACTTCATCTGCCAGTTCTTTTGGAATGCTCAGATGCATCTCATCAGGTCCCGTGGATTTGTGTGCGTGTTCAGGTTCCTTAGATGCCTCGAGTCTGATCTCTTCCTACAGCAGGCAGTTCTTTATCCTCCCAGTCCCTTTGCCCTCTGTGACTTAATGTGGCTAGAGCAGTTGCCGATTAAGGCTGAAGCAAGTAAGTTTGACAACTTCAATCTTCTGCATATCCCACATAATCAGCTCTTGTTTCCTTCCAGAGGGGGCTCATGTTTTCCTTAGCCTTCATTGTATTGCTAGCAGTGCTTAAAGAAGCTTTTCTTGTTGCTCTCTGTGTCTCTGGCCGCATTCAATTCTATCAGGGCTTAACTTTCCTAACCTAATCTCTGTCTGTGTGGACAATTTCTCTGTGAAGATGAGAGATGCCACCTGTGAGATTTCTGAGCTGAAAGCTTCTGAAGGCCACACAAAAAATGCTGTATTTCTGACAGTGTTGAGTTACTTCCCTGTTGTCGTGTGATTTGAATTTGTTATTTGACTTTTTGTAACACATGTCGCTGTAGTACTTGAATGACCAATGAAAGAAGCAGCCAGGTATGTCAGTTTGCAAAGAAGAGCAAACACTTCTTACAGAAGAGGCGAGGTAAAGGAGACCAATGTGTTAGGGATATTCTAACTCAGTGCAAGTTCTGTTTAAAATCAAAACAGAAGGAAGCTTACCTCCTTTTCCTCCAAACTTTGGACTTCCCTTAGTTAGTTCACAGAATTGTAGGGGTTGGAAGAGACCTCCAGAGATCATCGAGACCAACCCCCCTGCCAAAGCAGGTTCCCTACAGCAGGTCGCACAGGTAGGCATCCAGGCAGGTCTTGAACATCTCCAGAGAAGGAGACTCCACCACCTCCCGGGGCAGCCTGTTCCAGTGCTCCGTCACCTCACTGTAAAGAAGTTCTTGCGCACATTTGTGCAGAACTTCCTATGCTGCAGTTTCCGGCCGTTTCCCCTTGTCCTGTCTCCACTCACCATTGAAAAGAGTCTGGCCTCGCCATTCTGCCCCCCACACCTTAGATACTTATAGACCTGGATCAGGTCCCCTCTCAGTCTTCTTTTCTCAAGGCTGAACAGATCCTGTTCACTCAGCCTTTCTTCATAGGAGAGATGCTCCAGGCTCCTCACTGTCTTTGTGGCCCTAAGCTCCATAGTGGTTACAGGCTTCTGACTATACAAAGCAAACTTTCAGAGCATATGTTTAAGAAATAACAATACAAGTAAAGCAGAAAGTGGGATTACAGTTTTCATGAATGAATATATAGCACAGAGCAATTCCAGAGTGGGGGGAAAGTATGCTAGTTCAGCACAACTTGAAACGTGACCTGTGTTTTATTTAAGTATGAATACATGCCATTGCTGGTAATGAATCTTTAAGATTCTAAGGAATATTGTTATGGGTTGTATACATTTGAAGAATAAACTAAAAAATGCACAACACGTTGACATAGCTACCTTCATTTATTATTATATGAATCTATTGTATAGGCTTATGGCTACTCTTCAGTCTACAGTTAAGGTCCTCTCATTTCATGTTAATATCAGCCATGTTAAAACATTACAGTAAGGTGGAGTAAAAAGGATAATGTTGTCAATAGACTGTAAATGATGTCCAAAATTAACATTTGAGATACGTTACTAACCTTTAATTTACAACATACTGTATCAACTTCAATAACAATTTGGTAATGAAGCATCATACTAGAGCAGAGAAATAATGCATTGGAAATAATGTGGAAATGTATGTTCTTTTTAGAGGGGGGACAGATGATGAAGAAAAATATAAAATGCAGGTGTTATGTGTTTACTTATATCACTAGGGGGCATCCTATGTGCAGTAATGGTAGAAATGTGTGCATAGAAAGTGAACTATTGTACAATTCAGGTGCCTTTGAATAGTTTGCTGCTGCCTTGCAGTTGCAGTAAGACCTCCCACTGCTCAAACAGTCACTTGGTGTGATTTTTCTTTTCTTTTTAACCTATTTATTACTATTTTCCCCAGTGTTAGAATGCACAGATTGTTGATGTGGCAGCTTCTACATTAAGCACTTTACAGTTCTTTAAAGTTTTCCACATGTATTTTTGTGTACGTAAAGACATATTTTCAAAACTGAGTCATGCAGTACAGTATCGTGCTTGGTTTGAATATGTGCTGCTGATCCCATTGTGAAGTGTAGCAGCACAGTGCTTTCTGTGCAGTTCTTACCGTGCAGTCTGATGACGAGTGACACTGCTGTTATGTTAGCATAAACATGTTCTCTATTAAAGCATTGTTGTGAAGTTCAGTTATTTGGAATTTTCTGTTAACTTGCTGTTCTCTTTAGGTGCATGTGAAGGAACGTTAGCCTGTTCAACTTGTCATTTAATCTTTGAAGACCACATATTTGAGAAACTAGATGCAATTACTGATGAAGAGATGGACATGCTAGACCTGGCATATGGTCTCACGGAAACGTAAGGCAACGTAATGCTTTGCTATGTCACTAAATGGAAAGGAGGGTTTGCAAGTGGAGCAGTCCAGTGTTCTTAAAGTGCCTTAGTGAGCTTGTAATGAATAGCTGCATTCTGTTACATGGATAGGACTGGCAAGTTGAAATTTTGAGTTCATACTAATGTTGGTACTGCTGATGAAATGTTGATGAAAATGCTGTCCATTTTTGTGAACCTGAACAGTGGTTCTTCATAGTTGTCTGACGTAGGAGTGTCAGGTACTGAGGTCTGATCAAAATCCCAGTTTCTTCAACAGAAACTTTGCTACTGCAGTCCTGTTTGTGAACTTCCTTCTTGTTTCCCTTCTGTTTTCTGATCCCATCAACCAGCACTTAGTTTATTTTATGGATGTGTTTACACTAGTATTTTAGTTTGCATCAGACCTTCTTTCACAGAACGGTAGAATAGTTACTTGGAAGCCATCTTTGGGCTCCTCTGGTCCAGCCCCTGCTCAAGCAGGGCTACCCAGAGTAGGGTGCCCAGGGCCATGTCCAGGAGGCTTTTGAATATCTCAGAAGAGGAGACTCCATGGCTTCTCAGGCATTTGTATCTGTTGATAAGATCTCCCTTGAGCCTTCTTTTCTCCAGGCTGAAGTGTTCCACACAGCTGTGTCCCCACTCATGTCAGAGTGTTTCTCAATCATACAATCCAGATACCACTTGGGTGAAACTAAGCCCAGTGTGCTCCAATTCTGAATGGGCACTTCAGTGCCTACAACTAGACTAGCACAAGTTTGAAGGACCCCTCTGTTCTTCATCCCCCCCACTGTCACATGCATAACACGGACGTCACGTTCTCATCTCGGAGCATTTCATTTCACACATCTGTTCCTAGCAGGCTGGACCACTGTTCCTAGTGGGCTGCACATAGCCTGTCTCAGAGAACATAGCCCACATGAGGTGTAAGCAGTTGTGCTGAGTGAGGTTTATTAGCTTTTTCCTTCAGGTTTCAAAGGAACTGCTTGCTGAAGTTTCTGCGAGTCTTTCCAGTGATTTCAGAGGACTTTATACCTGGCCTGTATGGTATTTATTTTTCAGTGTCTCTGCAAGGAATTATTTTGAATTAAGCCTTTTATCTTCTTTTTCCAGTGACACTGGAATCTTGTACAGATCTTTTCTGCATGACAGTACAATTTTTTTTCCTCATTTCAGCCAAGTGTTATCTTTTTAGGAGATTGAAAAGGCAAAGAAGTCAAGCTGAGAAACCTGTTTCAGCTTCTATTTTACTCTGTCTTTTAATTAAAGGCTTAAAACAAGTTTGGTTTTTTTTTTAATTGAACAACTGAAAAGCAGTAGAAAGCCAGAGTTCTCTGTTTAAATATTAGTTTAGTCTGAAGAATTTTGAGAGAAAATAAATTTCAGACCTTCTGAAGACTTCGGTGTTTTGTTGGTTTTTCCTATCATCATGTTATTCCTGCAGCCAGAAATCTTTCATGTGTGAAAGGACAGCTTTCTGAAGGAGAATGCTGGAGTGATCCTCATGTTTACTACAGGTTGCCTGGTGTCATGCTAGTGCAAAGCTTTGTAACGGCGATGGGGCAGAGCATTGCAGGAAGTTTAAGGATAAAAGTTATTTCTTGTCAGTGACTCTGGAATTGGAAAGGTTCAACTAGCAGCTGTTGAGAGTATTAATACCTCTTAAATGAAGGACTGATTAGAAAGGCTAAAACAAACTTGTTTTGAACAACTTCAGAATAATAGGGGTTATTCAACATAGGAAAATGAGAGGGGAAGAAAGCAAACCCTGACAAACTGAATGTTTAAAAAATACTGAGATAAAAACCAAACAAATACCTTTCTACTTTTCAACAAGCTGTTTGTTCTTATCAGAAGCAAAAAGGTCATCTGTACGAGGATCTAATGGATGATGCAGGAGCTGCACTTAGAATACAAAGAGATAATGTAACAGCAGATGTTTTTTGCATTGTTTGCTCTGGAGATGTTACAGGATCTCCGTGCACTGGAAGCTTTCTTGGCATGGGATTTCCTGAAAGATCTCTCGTAGGTGTCCATGGAAGAAGCAGTACTACAAATGAATCAGTAGTAACACATAGAAAGGGTAGGTAGTATTCACTCAGGAGCTCTAAAGGAACTCAGCTCATTGCTGAGCTACTCTCTGTCAGGTTTAATTAGTTAGCTTAGAGTGGCTTCCAAACGATAGGAATGGAAGGTAGCAGGCTATTAAAAAAACGTTATTGGCTGTAGAAGGCAGTCAGTCCAGTTCCATACTGGATGCATTAGGCCTGTGTCTATTGCCTGTTGCTTTTTATAGCTTTTGCTGAATAGTGGTAAGGAAACAATTCAACAGAGCTTTTTAGGCAGAAGTAACAGATATCGGAGTTCTGAAATGAATCACAGAGCAGTGACTTGGCTTCCAAGTCCTTGACTGAGTACTGCATTGCTGCAGGGTAAGAGCAGGGGCCCTGCAGAGGATCAATAGTTGGTCAAAAAGTACTGTTTTTCAACAGGATAGAAGGACATGAGTGTCTTATAAATGTAGGTGGTCAAGTGGGATCTGAAGTTCATCTGTGCTAGATTTTATGCATTGACCATATCTGGGAAATAATAAGGTGAAGACAAAGGTGGTGAAGTTTGTATACAGTACTGTATTACTGTGTAAGAGAAAAAACCAACCCTGATTGCACCTTGGAGAATCTTCTCCAATTGATTGATGGGAACAGAATTTGATGTTGATTAGATGACAAAATCATAGGGGCTGGAAGGGACCTCTGGAGATGACCTAGTCAAACCCCCTGCCAGAGCATGTTTCCTACTGGAGATGACACAGGAAAGTGTCTGGAAGGGTTTTAGATATCCCCAGAGAAGACACCACAATGTCTTTGAGAAGCCTGTTTCAGTGCTCTGTCAGCCTTCCGCTAAAGAAGTTCTTCCTCATGTTTTACAGAACTTCCTGTGCTCCAGTTCGTGCCTGTTGCCCCTTGTCCTGTGGTTGAGCAGCAATGAAAATAGAACAGCCTGTCCACTTGACTCCTGCCCTGTAGATATTTATGAGCATTGATAAAATCTTCTCTTCTCCAGGCCGAACAGTCCAGGTCTCAGCCCTTCCTTAGAGGGTGCTGCAGGCCCTAATTATCTTTGTGGCCCTCTGCTGTTCTCTCTCTAGGTTTCCCAGTCCCAGAAGAGTCCTTCTTGAACTGGGAAGCCCAGAACTGGACACAGTACTCTAGTTGTGGTCCCATCAGGGGAGAGTCTAGTGGGAAGGATCACCTCCCTGGACCTGCTGTGTATGCTTGTCTTCATGCACTCCATAATGATGGAGAGGCAGGTGAAACAGTGGTGGCTTTACGTACTTGAAATGGGCTGTCAGCTAGCTAGTGTCTTTCCAGGAATGTCTCTTTAAAGTTTGATATTAAAAAAAAAAAAAAGAGGGACGTCTTTAATATGAGGTAAAAACAGATGAAAAAAACAACAGCAACAAACAAAAACCCAACCAGAAAAAACTACTGTGCCTAAATACTGATTAACTGTCAGTCTTTATACTTGTGCAGCACTGACTTCCTACTTAAATACCAAGATGTATAGGTTGAATTAACTGAGTTCCTTGAAAAAGCAGGGAAGTTAGCCTTGGACTCTGATGTTAAAACAGTGGAGAAAGATGCTGTGCCTTGCTAGGCTGAAGAAAAAAATGGGAGAGAGGATTAATTCAGTAGTGACTATTGAGATTAAAAATGATTTGAAGAAGCTGTTTAAGTCTGTCTTATCCAATACACAAGCTGTGTTCAATCACTTATTTCTGTGAACATGTTTTGATTGGGTGGGTGAATTTTTAGGGTCAATAAAGATGCTGTTCAGAATATATTCCTGTTTTTTCATGGAGTACCATCATCCACTTTCTCATTTAAAAAAATCCAGTTATCCTCAGCTGTAGTTTGCTTCTTTGTTTATGAACTGCTAAAAAGTTGGCAGGCTTCTTTAATGTGTGTAATTTCTGGCACCTGTTGTGCTAAGCTTGCAGTGAGAGAATTGTGAAGAGACAAAATTTTAGACTTTAGAAGTTGCTGAAGCTATGATTTGTGCATGATAATAAATCTAGTTGTGTCCCATGTGGTTCCATTACCTTACCACAGAGGTTTTTTTTGTTAATTTAAGTCATGGGAAGATATATTTTCTTAGATACCTGCCTAAGCACTAACCGTGTTAGGAGGAGGTAATTGGATATTTTGTCCTGTAAATATTTAAGGAAAAATGTAGAACTTCAGGTAGAAACTTTGTAAAAAATCAAAAATGTTTGACTTGGGTGTGAACTTTTAGAACGATACAAATGACACAAATGGAAGAAGTTCCTAATCTCTTCTCAGGCTGTAGCTTGTTGGGAAGCTGTAGAAGTTAAACTAGCCCAGGCTGTCAGGTGAGCTGTACAAACGTGTGCTCTGTTTTCTTGAGCTGTCTTAAGACTGCAGGTGAGTCAGTCTCTGCTTTTACTGAAGCTTTCCATCCGAGTGCCTCGGTCTCTTCGCAGATGCTGAGTGTTCAGTGGCAGATCAAGTGTCTGCCTACCTTTGGCTGAACTATGAGTGAGTCATTGGGAATGGGAGGGTCACCATTTGTACAGCAGTGAGAAGCACTCAGGTTAAACTTCCCAACATAAATATCCCAAGTTAAGGATGTAAATCTGTGACCATGATTGATATCACGTATATTTGTGTTCATGCAAGCAGTTCACTGCTGGTCTTGGTTATGACCATGCAGTAGTAGGGGATTGGTTTCTGGACCGTGAAGTGTTTGGGCTGGCTGAATGTTGGGGAAGCAGGGCTGTAAATACTGGTAGGTGTGTGGTTGGCTAGAACTAAAAACAGTGTTATTTCTTACAGATCACGTTTAGGCTGCCAGATCTGCTTGAAGAAGTCAATGGATAATATGACTGTTCGAGTACCAGAAGCTGTTGCTGATGCTAGACAATCAGTAGATTTGAGTAAAAACTCCTGAAAGAAAGCATCATAGGAGTTTTGAAGAAGCTTGATTATTTTTATAACTTATTTTTAAATGTGTAATTAAATATGGAAACTTACATAATTGTGAGTTATTTTATATGACTATCTGTACTAGATTAATGCTATTTTAATTTTTCTTTATAGAACCACCTATATTTTTACGCTGCAGATGCAATAATACTTCTAACTGATGATTGGACTATAAATGCTAACAAGTGTATTACAGATTTCATATAATTTTACTCTGCCAAAACCTTTGTTGATGACTGAGAACTGAATCACTTCTACAAGACTTGCAGAACCCCTGGGCATTGCTAGGTGTCAGGCCTAGATCTGTTAGCAGGACTTGTGAGGCTGCAGGTCTTTTTCAAATGTTGCTTTTAAAGATACATGCTCAGAACTAATCTGCTTTCTTAGTGAGTATGATACTTCCTTTGCAAGTAGTGGATTTTCAGGATAGTTGTGTCCCAAATTTATGAAACTTACTAGAGATGTGGCAAATCCCATCTCACAAAAATACTGTTAAAACCATAAAAACGAGGGGCCAGTGCAGAACATGGGCACATGCAGCTTGGTTTTCGCAGCACGCCGCAACTGTGGAGATTGACGTGGCTTCCAGAAAAGGCTTGGAGCTGTTCAGCAGGAACTAAATGCAAACTCCTGCCATTCTCTGAAGTTGGATAGCCGAATTGAGATTGAAAAGAGCATGGTTTGTCAACAGAAACTTTGTTCTGAAGTATATTTTTCCCATAAAGATGCACTAGATTTCTCAGAAGGGGTGGTGGGACACCGATGGTGGATTATAATGGAGATTAATGTCTGAGAAAGTTCAGTTGGGTCTTATTTCTGTTGTTCTAAAGTAGGCTAAAATGAAATAATGTGTCTAAGAGGTATATTGGTTTACCTGCTCTGTTGTCAAAATAACTAACTGCAATGGTTGTCACTAATACAGTAGTTATTGCTGTTACAACACTCTTCTAAGATTTGGGGCATATTTTAATGTATGTAATGTTTATTTACATTTGAATGATTTAATGCATTCATTAATGCTTTGTTTGAACTGGTGACAATGATGCCTAGGCATCTTTACCTGCATTATTTATTGTATTTACAGAGAGGAAAAAAAAACCACCAACTACTATTTTTCTAGTGTTGAGTATTGAAATTATTTTGAACTTCATTGGGAGGGGGTTAGGGCAGAAAGTCCCTGTTAGAAAAATGAATATTTTCTAGAGCTTTATTGGAGAAAATGGATCCAGTTTGGGGTCCTTGATTTCCTCTCTCAGCAGGTGTTCCTTTGTTTTGTGATGCTCACTTTGGACTTCCACTTAAAGCAAGGTATGCTTAATGTGCAGGATTGCTCAGAGGACATTAGGGAGTTGGAAATTTGCTCTGTATCTCATCTAATTACAAGTACAACTTCAGAGTTGAAATTTCCTGGTTTTTTGAAAGCTGGAGAGAATGACATTGTAGAAGTGTTCTGAAGGTACCGCTGTCTTCCTTTGTAACTGCTATGAGCAGCTGTAATTTAGAGGTTACCCTTCCACAATAGCACGAGCTCATGTCTGTGTTGCCTTTATCACAGTTGCATTTATACACTGCAGTTCTTATTAAGGATTAAACTTTTATAATTTTTACATGAGATGCAGCTCCTTAGCTTCCAAGAGTGAGAACTCGGATCGTAACCAGATGTGCTGTGTCTTACATGAGGAAGAATCTGAAGTTTCAGGAGATGTGCCATTTCAGGGTGGAGTGTGTTTGTGGGGCTCTCTGTTATTACAGCACCAGGCACTTCTCCTGGAGGGAATCCTGAAGTGCTTAACACTGTCCTGAACAAATGTGAAAAGGCTCTTGTCCAAGTTTTCCTTCAAATACAAGAGAACAACCTTGGTTTACATATGCTGCTTCTTGTTACAAAGAGTTTGAGTCTCCTATAACTGTGCCAATGGAAGGAACAGCAGGACAAGACACGCACAAAAAAAAACCCTTCGAAGCTTCATTTGAACTCTGGAAGTATTCCATGGTTCGTATAAATAGAAATCTCAGAAGACAAAAGAATGGGTCTGCGATCCCCAACACGCACATCTCACATATACTTGTTTCCTTCTTGTCAAAGTGATTTGCAAATAAATCTTATTTTATACCACTTTCTGACACACCTTGTTTGTATTGATCTGTGCTCCCTTGGGATGTGTTTCTGGGTATAAGGTGAAACTTCAGTTAGTGCGTAGTCAAATGTACACATGGACTATTGCTTAATCTCACAAAGCATCCAAACTAGTTAAAGATGGTTTTTGTTTACTTCCACGTATGACGAAAAATTACAGGTAGCTGGTTTTCTAAATGCACTTACTTTTTCTGTTAAAACATGAAGTCAGTGGGTCCCTCCTGTCTTCTCAAAAATAAGGAGAAAGGAAGAACTGATTTTCTTCTTCTAAGCTTTAGTTTGCAACGTGGGGGGGCAGAAACAGATTTTTGACTCTGTAGCAATGGGAGAGAACTGCCTTCTGACCTGCACAACTTCAGTGTGGTTTCTGAGGCTAGGAGGGCCCTTTGGGTTTGCTTGCATCTTTAGCAAGCCGGGCCAAAAGCAAAGGTCTGGTAACCTCTTCTGCTCTTCTCGGTGATGTCTGGGGCTCTGGGCAGCATCCCTCCAGGCCCTTAAAGCGCAGTTGGGTGAGACTCCTGCTAGCTTCTCTTCTGGACAGGGAAGCTGTCTGCAGGGGCCAGCAGACCCTTCCCCATTTACGTCACATCTGTGCTTGTGGAATTCTGTTTTGTTGCTGTTTGAAGGATATATGGAAGGGAAGGAAGGAGGTGCCTCGCAGTTTCTCAGGTTGGCATCTGGTCCTGCCAGGGGAGGTTACCATGGAAGGAAAAAGCAAATTCTCCAGGTAGTTTAATTTCTTAGTAGGAAAAACTCTTAAGCCCACCACTTTTGTTATGGGGCTCTGAAAGATTTAAGGTAGCTTTATCCACTTATTTCCCATCCACATCAGAGGCAACCTGAATGAAAGGGTTTGGAAAAGCTACAGTGAATGGGTAAGGACAAGAAGAGTCACTACAGCCTAGATTTGTTTTGCTTGCATAAAAGGCAGTGTGGTATTTGAAAATGGGATAGACCAAAAAATCCTCATCCATGATGGATCTTCAAGGGAGGAGAGGGGAGAAGAGAAACTCAAGCTGAGTAATGAATATCAAGCAGCAGAAAACATTAGGAAGCGGCTGCAGCTGCTGTAGATGACTCATAATTTTTCCTCAAATGATCTGAAAATATACGAAAAGGGAATGGGGATTTTCTGCATTGCACGAAGACATGGAAAGGGGCTGTTGTCTGTCTGCATGGATGCGTACATCCCTGTGCCCCTGCGGGCTGGAATGGAGCTCCCCTCCTCCCACTGCACTGCCAGTGTGTGTGAGGTGTGCCTGTGTGTGAGATCCTGGGCAGTAAAAGAAATAGGAGGTTTGTTTTCCGGCCTGGTGGCTGCCTCCTTTTTTATGAAGTCAAATGTTTTCACGTGAACCATTTTACAAAGGTCTTGTTAAAAGTAATTTCTGGCCAGCAGTGCCTTAGCCTTTGCAACTGGGGCACATGCTTTGCCTAAAGCTATGGCCTCATTGTGTGCTGAGCAGCATCTCCAGGACCTCTTCCACACCTCTGAAGCTCTCTTGACCTTGGCCCAGGAGCAGGAAGGCTGAGTGTTCTCTGATGCTGCCCGTGTGCAATCAGCGATACTGCCAGTGTGCAATCACTCCTTGTTCCTGAAGCCCAGAAGGATGGGGATGCATCCTACCTCTGGAAAAAAAAAAGAAGAGGGATAAAAAATGTTTTCAGCATGCTTGGAATAGCCTAGGTTTTCCTTCCCATTTCTGACTCTAATTTTGGAGTATCTGTGTCTTGGAAAACAGGTCTGAAATTCTGATGGCTGACCCCAGGTGGTAAGTAGGACTGAGCTATAAGGGGTTACAATCCTGGGGCTGTGTCAAAGCAGCTGTGTCTGCTTTCTGTGCAGGCTGGTACCATGGTGTCAGCTTGGGCTCCTACAACCACCATAGGTAGGTATGTACATGCACTGTGTCTGTGAGGTCCCCAGGGTTTTCCTCCGTGTCACTGTACCTCTCCTCCTTTGTGTTCTTGGGGATGAGCCTTCGGCTGCTCACCCTGATGCTGTCCAGTTACAGGACAGGGTTGATGGTTCTGGTGTTTCCAGACTCATGGCAAGAAATGGCTGCAGGGTCAGCAGCTGCCTCCTGGTGCCCCACAGCCTGCAGGCTCCAGGGGCAGCTGAGGCCCTGGCTGCTTTGGTTTTCCTTCCTTCAGCAGGGTTTTCTTCCTAATGATCATAGACTCACAGAATGGTTTGGGTTGGAAGGGACACTGAACTCCATCCAGTTCCAATCCCCTGCTCTGAGCAGGACTGCCCCCACCAGCTGGGGCTGCCCAGGACCCCATCCAACTTGGCCTTCAGCACCTTCAGGGATGGGGCACCCACAACTTCTTTTCTCCTAATGTCTAACCTAAATCTCCCCTCTTTTTGTTAAAAATTGTTCTCTTTATCTGCCTGTGTAAAGAAGTTGGTCTCCTCCTTCTTGTAAGCCTCCTTTCAGTACTGGAAGGCTGCAGTGATGTCCCCCTTCTCTTCTCCAAGGTGAACAAACCCAAATGCCTCAGGCAGTCTGCAGGAGAGGTGCTCCAGCCCTCTGATCTTAGATTCCTTTGAGATTTCATTTGAAAAAATCCGAGAACTAAGCAGCAAATTATGTATGATGTTTGTGAAAGCACACAATTTCAATAAAATCAACTTTATCCGAAAATTTTACTCAACAAATTTAACAGATACTCAAAGTTTATGCAGCTGCCCAGCCACCTCTGGCCAAATAACTCATTTTTATTGGTCTTTTTGACATTTTGGAAAGCAATGTAATGCTCAAGATTTTTCAGAACCTGTAACATAGGGTCACTTTAGGACGTCTTCAGTACTTAACAGAAAAACATTATGAACCAGCCTACCAGAATTAAGTAGTACCATGGACTGGTCAGCCTGGAGAAGAGGAGGCTCAGGAGGATCCCATCAGTGCCCATAGAAAATTGAAGGGAGGGTGCAGAGAGCACAGAGCCAGGCTCTGCTCAGTGATGCCCAGTGCCAGGACAGGAGGCACTGGGTGCCAAGTGGCACACAGGAGGTTTCCTCTGACCACCAGGAGCAGTGCTGTGCTGTGTAGGTGATGGAGCACTGGCACAGGCTGCACGGAGGCTGTGGGGTCTCCTCCTTGGGGATCTTCCGAAGTCACCTGGAGGCTCCCTGTGAGGGGAGCAGCAGGGCTGGCTGGGCTGTGTGTGTTGGTGTGCACAGGCAGTGTGCTCTGGCAGGAATACTGCAGCTTTCACTTCTGAAATAGCTCTGTGACTTGTATCAAACAATTTATTTCAATGTTTTTGCTAAGCTAAAACATAGCGGTCTGTTTGTTTTGGAAGGACAGGACGCAGGCTGTGAGGACGGTCTGAAGGCTTTTTCCTTCCGTCACTGGATTTGGGTCAAGTGTTTGCAGACTGAAGCTGACAGTCAGAGCAACAGCCAGCTAAATGTGCTCCCAGGAATGAACTCAAATAACACTTGTCTCCCTCCAGGCCTGAAGTGATGACAAATTTTCGGCACCCTCCTGTATATTTCTGTATCTGGAGAGAAGGAGAAGCCCCATCCTATGGTTCTGGTAGGCAGTGCCTCATTTGGGAACTGCCAACCAAACCTGCGGCTTGGGCGCTCAGGCAGCGCTGGGCTTGGAGCCAGCGTTCATCTCTCACTTGCGAATGATTTGAAGAAAGGATTTTGCTAGAGCACGGACATTTCTGGTACCTGGCCCTCCTTGGAGGAAGGGTAACTTTACAAAACTGTGGGACCTGGAGGTCCAGCTGCAAGGAAGCGGAGATGTATCAAACCTATGGTGAGCGCGGTGCTTTATGATGTGCCTGGTAGGGCGCCAAGATGCTCAGCTTCAGTGCCCATTAACCGCCCATCGAGGCAGTGAAACACTGCAGCAGATGCCCTGCGGTTACTTCACACTTTTATTCTAGTAATTAATTCCACTTGCCAGGTAATTGGTTTTACCTCTTTACTGCCGTGCCCAGCCTCATCCGTTCGTCCTGCACCAGAGCCATGGCTGCGTATTTCCACACAGAGCATGGGGCTGCATAGCAGGAACCCTATATTCTCCCAGGAACTCATCAGACTTCAGTGTTTCATCAGAATAACCTGGGTTATTTAAAATACATAAGCATTTTCTGCTTAAATGCACTTTTTCCCCCTTCATGCAACTCTCAGATGCAGGCTGCTGGAACTGGAATTGCTGAAATTGCAGGCGAGCATCCCAGCCACCGAGCCTTCTTCTCACTGAAAAATGCAATGACTGCGATCATCATAACTCAATTAAGCTGGAAGAAAGAGGAAAAAAGGGTTGAAACCTGAAGCAGGAATCCTGCGCCAGCCTTCCCCACCGACAGTCATTAATCCCCTGGAACTGAACCTGGACGAAACTTCCCCTTCCCTCCCAGCTACCACATGCCTCATCTCTATGACACCAGTTGTTTTCTCTCACAGCTCTTTCCCTCTGCTGTTGAACATTCCTCTGAGATGAGGCCTTCCACCTTCATCCATGGCCAAGCCCCCTTGCCAGCTCCCTGGGAGGTTTGAGTCCATGTGCTCCTGCATCTCAGAGCTGCAGCTACAGTGTGATCCCATGTCCTCTCTTTCCCTTCCTCCTCTGCAGTACGAGTTTTCTAGGAAGGAGAGTCTTTCTTCCAAGCCATTACCAGCAAACCCTTGGATGCAGTGAGAGCATCCCATCTATTTGGATATGTTTGATTCAAAACTGGGTCAGATAGAGCATCCCTTGATCAACCACAGCCTGATGCTGGAGCAACTGAAATGCTACCTGTGGCCTGGCACATCCTTTGGCTTTTTAAAAGTCAGGTGGGACAGACTGCTCCAGAAGCAGAGATTTCATCTCGTCAGCTCACGGCAAACAAAAAACTGGGTAAGAGCCAGCAGTGTGCACCTGCAGCCCAGCAGGCCATCAGCACCCTGGGATGCATCAGCAGAGGGGTGGCAGCAGGAAGAGGGAGGGGACTGTCCTCTGCTGCCCTTGTCAGGCCCCTTCTGGAGTACTGTGCACAGGCATGGGGCCCCCTGTACAGGAAGGATTTGGAGCTGTTGGAGGGGGTCCAGAGTAGGGCCACTAAGATGATCAGAGGACTGCAGAACCTCTCCTGTGGAAGACAAGCTGAGGAAGTTGGGCTTGTTTAGCTTAGGGAAGAGAAGGCTCTGAGGAGACCTACTGTGGCCTTCCAGTACTTGAAATGAGCTTACAGAAAAGGGAACTGGCTTTTCATGTGGTCTGATAATGACAGGACAAGGGGGAATGGCTTTAAGCTAAAAGAGGAGAAGTTTAGGTTAGATGCTAGGTTAGAAGTTCTTTACTCAGAAGGTGGTGAGGCACTGACACAGACTGCCTGGAGAGCTGTGGGTGCCCCATCCCTGGAGGTGGTCGAGGCCAGGATGGATGGGGCCCTGGGCAGCCGCATCAGGTGGATGACAAGCAAACGATGGCACAGGGGGTAGAGTCTGAATGATCTCTCAGGTGCCTTTCAACCCTCTCCTCTCCTCTCCTCTCCTCTCCTCTCCTCTCCTCTCCTCTCCT